>NC_044924.1:3489930-3653257 GCF_003576645.1 Ipomoea triloba | reverse complement strand
GTGTTATGAAACAAAACAAAATGGTGGATGTCCAAGCTATGATTCGAACCTTGGACCTCTTGCTTAAAACTCAAGGCTTAATCCACTTTGCTACTGCTACCATTGATGATTAAAGGGAGAACATTTAATAGCTAAATGTTTCCTGGAAAGCTAGATGAAGCTAGTCCCAGATGAAGACAAAAGCTATCAGCTAGGGGGAATCGATCCTGTGACCTTAGGGCGGCAGGAGCATCTAGGCATTGACAAAACCAGCAGAGCTAAGCAACACCTGTGAACCATTCCTGTGCAATTAATATTTATTTATTGATTTCCTGGCACTATAAATACCACCCTCCCCTCCTTGTAAAATCATCCCAGAAACATCAATACATATTGCTTCTTTCTCCCTTTCCAGTTTCTGCGTTTTCTTTTAGATTATCATACTTATTAATATTATTTACAACACGTTATCAGCACGAGTGTTCTACCCAAACCCACAACAATCACTTCCACCATTTTTTCCGGTAAACACCAAACCCACGACACCATTTTTTCCGGCCAAAATAAAATAGAAACCAACAACAAAATAATGGAGTTCGATGGCGACGAACCATGACCGACACAGCAACCTCACACCTTTCCGAACTACCACCATCCCTCCTTTACTCCGGCCCGACACATCATTGCACCGCCATAGCCGAACTCTACTTCGCGCTATCACATCATTGCACCGCCATAGCCGAACTCTACTTCGCGCTATCTCCCTCTCTCTCTCTCTCCGGCGAAGAAGCAAAAGAAAATAAAAGTTGAAATGGGTTCTCCGGCGAAGAAGCAAAAGAAAATAAAAGTTGAAATGGGTTTGCTTTCTTCCTCTAATTATGGATTAATTAGTATTATTATTATTATATTAAAAAATTTTTTTTTTAATTAATGGGGTAGCCGTGCTACCCCATGTGACTTCTTTGAAGTGTGGGACTTTGTTCCCCACTTGCTTTTAATTAATTATATATATAATAATATATATATATATCTGTTGAATATGGTGTGTGTTAGTGAATGCATGTGTATATAATAATAATATTATTGTATGTTGTGTATTATTGCTCCTTGAGCCATGCGAAATGTTATTATATATAGTAGTGTAGTGTAGTATAATAATAATATAGGTGGTGTGTGTGCCGTGTATATATATATAATTATATGTTGGAGTATGGATAGTGTTTATATATATATATATATATTATGATATAATAGATAGAATTTGTTATATATATATACATGATTATTATGTGACAATTATTTTGTCACAATTTGCTCTCTTATGCTATGGCCATGCGAATCAACATGAAATAAAATTTGGCATAATAAATATTATGCTTTTGGCCATAAAATTTATCCCATATGTTATAAATGAAAGGTATTTTGATATGTTTATCAAAATCATGGGATAAAAATGTATAATTATGCTTGTTTGGCATATGCTATCTCCAAATTAAATACCATATGGAGAAAATTGGATGATAAATCATGTGATGCCTAATCTTTGAAAGATATGTGCTTCAAAGAAGCAAATAAATGCATTATCACTTTTGATTGGATCCAAGAACAATAAGAAAAATGTATGTGTTAAGTGCAACCACACATACAATACGTGAGCAAAAGAATTTTTGCACACTGAATAAGGAAGAGCTCTAGTAGAGCCGACCAATATATTATTGTCTGGATCTAATATAACTTTGCCCAGAAGGTAAACTTATAGCACTAATTTTATTTATCACCCCTCGGTATAAATCTTAGATTGATTATGAATATTTGATCCACAGTTCTTAAATCAATCCCTGAAGGATTGCTATGATCAAAAAAGTCATAATTTTTTATCTATTGACTAAATCTGAGATTTTATGATGGTGAATCCCTCTGAATATGACAGTATAATATAGTATTGTTTCACACGTGAAACTATATTAGAAGAACTATTGAAAGACAATATCAAGACTCCATTGAGTTTTAAAGGTAATAATCTTGTACTCCAGTAGAAGTACATAACTAACCTTGTACTCCAGTAGAAGTACATAACTAACCTTGTACTCCAGTAGAACTACATGGAAAGGTAATAACATTGTACTCCAGTAGAAGTACATAATTAACCTTGTACTCCGGTAGAAGTACATGAGTAACATTGTACTCTAGTAGAAGTACATGGAAAATCATACTAAATAATGTGAGTCTTATTGTCTTTTATATGATGGTCATATTGTACTCCAGTAGTAGTACATGACAAAATTATGCTAAGTGGTTTTGAAGGAGTATTATTCTTCGAGTTTCAAACCTTCACACTTGGCAATACGTTTGGACATTGGGATATTTTCTAATAAGGTCCGAAAGACCTCGAACAGGGAATGACCTTTGGGTGACTAATGACATGGTTAATGAATGAAGTCTGCAACTTCTATCTTTAGCATTATGCTATATGCTTGAAAGTCAGAAATGAATTACATCATGATGGTTTGCCTGAAGCAAACAAGTTATGGATTTAATTAATCTCACCATTCATGAATTTATTTGGCATTTATCCTCCATATGATTATATAAATAGCATCATAATGCATATAATGTGAATGCATCGCATTACCAAGTAAATGATTTAACCATGTGACATTATACATGTTATATGTTTGCATATTATTTTTGTGCAATTCTTTTAAAATTTTATAAGACCCAAATTGTTTTGGCATGAGAAATTGGGTCGCTTTGGGCAAGCATAATGAGTCAGATATTTTTGGGATATCAAAGGATATCAAACTTGATTGAATCAAGATCTGACTCACTGCATATCATGATTATTCCCCATACACCTAGTACGTACGTGATAAACATTTCCCAAATCTGCGTTTATATTCTTAGTATGCAGTCTATTTTACTATATCACCACCATAGCGTATCTCTAAGGGCTATTGAATGAAACTAGGTATATATATATATGACAATCATAGAACTCCGTCTGATTGTCTAAATACCTAGAGCCTATTATAAGGGATCAATAGATACGCTGATTGCATACTTACTGAAGATCGATTCTCGGCATTAGGGGGAGATAAGGCCCAAATCTAAAATTTTATGAAATGCCGAGAAGTTCCATGGAATGGAAAAATCTTCATTAGTAAATGCCGAGAAGTTCCATGGAATGGAAAAATCTTCATTAGTTAAAGCCGAGAAGTTCCATGGAATGGAAAAATCTTCATTAGTTAAATCCACGTACTAGTTATACTGAACCAGAAGTTCAGAAGATAATCTATTTGCAATATGAGCAAATAATCTGCCAAATATATATACTGATCATGCTGATCAGAAAAGAGTGACTAGGTCCTATATATAATCCCTAATTTGGACCGAATATCTCTACTGATACTCCTTGACGCCAGAAGTGTAGGAGGTCTATCAGTTTATGAGATAAGGAACACAATACTAGATCTAGTAAAGAAACATTACCACTCTTATCTTGATAAGAATTACGTCCTGAAGACGTTCGTCTAGATGACGAAAACCCTAGTAAGGTGCACCGACCAGACATAATACTAGGGATGCGGAACGCCAGATCCTAATATCTTTGGGAAATGTCAGCGATCTGGTTAATTTAGAAATTGTCATGAATGTGGGAGAAAATTATAATAGTTGTTGACAACACAAGCCTATATAATTGCTCATTTAAATAAACTGGATCCAGGTGAGGTGCTAGAAGCATCCTCATTATTGAATATTTAAAAGAGCAATTAAGGCATAGCTCAACTCGCTAAATACATTCTCTTTATAACACACACCATAAGGAGTTGCTCTACTCAGGCTGAGAAGATTACTTAGTAGGTGAGCAATCCTGACGAGGAATTGCCCTACTTTGTAAAATATATATAATGGGTGAGCAATCCTGACGAGGAATTGCCCCATGAAAATTATATGAAAGATGAGCACCCTGAATATGTGTGTTTACACGAAAGAGAAATGAGAATGATGAGGTGGTATAATATAAAGCGAGTTTTGTAGCTCATGGTTCACGCAGAGACCCTTGATTGATTTTTAATCTCCCACGTAGGATGACATTAAGTTCCGCTACATAACATCATTGGCAGAATAATAAAATTAGATATGCAGCTGATATAGGTCATGACCACATAATTATGGGTCATTAGACTGAGTAATTTTCTTCCTGAAGAAGAAATTGAATATATTATGTGATTCTTTAAAGGATTGCGAATGGAGTTATTACCCTCATTTAGAAGGGATAATATGTACCATAAGTGTTCTTTAAAGGGTTGCTACTGTGCGTAGAATTGCTATGTTAGCCCATGCCTAAAAGACGGAGTTTTTGAAACGAAAGACTTGGGAAACCCCAAGTATCGACCTGAAGATCGAGCTTCTTCTTGAAGAAGTTTTTATACACCAGTTAGCCTACTTGAAAAATGCCTTGAATATGAATAAGTATCATTTAACGGTTATATCTCTTGAAGTAGATAAGGANAGTTCCATGGAATGGAAAAATCTTCATTAGTTAAATCCACGTACTAGTTATACTGAACCAGAAGTTCAGAAGATAATCTATTTGCAATATGAGCAAATAATCTGCCAAATATATATACTGATCATGCTGATCAGAAAAGAGTGACTAGGTCCTATATATAATCCCTAATTTGGACCGAATATCTCTACTGATACTCCTTGACGCCAGAAGTGTAGGAGGTCTATCAGTTTATGAGATAAGGAACACAATACTAGATCTAGTAAAGAAACATTACCACTCTTATCTTGATAAGAATTACGTCCTGAAGACGTTCGTCTAGATGACGAAAACCCTAGTAAGGTGCACCGACCAGACATAATACTAGGGATGCGGAACGCCAGATCCTAATATCTTTGGGAAATGTCAGCGATCTGGTTAATTTAGAAATTGTCATGAATGTGGGAGAAAATTATAATAGTTGTTGACAACACAAGCCTATATAATTGCTCATTTAAATAAACTGGATCCAGGTGAGGTGCTAGAAGCATCCTCATTATTGAATATTTAAAAGAGCAATTAAGGCATAGCTCAACTCGCTAAATACATTCTCTTTATAACACACACCATAAGGAGTTGCTCTACTCAGGCTGAGAAGATTACTTAGTAGGTGAGCAATCCTGACGAGGAATTGCCCTACTTTGTAAAATATATATAATGGGTGAGCAATCCTGACGAGGAATTGCCCCATGAAAATTATATGAAAGATGAGCACCCTGAATATGTGTGTTTACACGAAAGAGAAATGAGAATGATGAGGTGGTATAATATAAAGCGAGTTTTGTAGCTCATGGTTCACGCAGAGACCCTTGATTGATTTTTAATCTCCCACGTAGGATGACATTAAGTTCCGCTACATAACATCATTGGCAGAATAATAAAATTAGATATGCAGCTGATATAGGTCATGACCACATAATTATGGGTCATTAGACTGAGTAATTTTCTTCCTGAAGAAGAAATTGAATATATTATGTGATTCTTTAAAGGATTGCGAATGGAGTTATTACCCTCATTTAGAAGGGATAATATGTACCATAAGTGTTCTTTAAAGGGTTGCTACTGTGCGTAGAATTGCTATGTTAGCCCATGCCTAAAAGACGGAGTTTTTGAAACGAAAGACTTGGGAAACCCCAAGTATCGACCTGAAGATCGAGCTTCTTCTTGAAGAAGTTTTTATACACCAGTTAGCCTACTTGAAAAATGCCTTGAATATGAATAAGTATCATTTAACGGTTATATCTCTTGAAGTAGATAAGGANGAAGTAGATAAAGAACCGTATAAGCTCAATGAGTATAATAAGGATATCAAAAGTCCATTAATTCATTATCATTGGAGCACCATATAGGGACCAGAAGTTCCATAATCGCATCAGGTCTGATATTTTATATGCGATGAAATTTATAGCAACATTTAGTGCTTCTCCTATAATGAAATATTGGAACAGTGTTTAACATATCCTCCAATATCTTTGAGTTACAAAAGATTTTGGCATTTATGTGAGAAACCAATATATGGTTTTAATGGGCTACTTGGGTACTGGCTATTATTATTTGATCCCAACGATGCCAAATCCCCAAAACTGGTTATACTAGATTTTATCACCATTGTCTTATAAGGAGACAATAAAGATAGTGTTGCATCTATAATAAATGGGTATATTATGATTATACCCACGTGAGCTCTAGAAGAGTCACAAGATTATTCACCCCATTAATAATTGGACATATTTTTTTTTTCACAAAATCCCTTTCTATATTTTGGAGGTATATTTCATATAAGGGATTTGAAGAATGTTATCTTCAGGGGGAGTATCATTTACTTCAAGTATGAATATTATGCCCTGAAGTTTATATTGGGGTTATGGTTGCTCTCTTTTTCCCTTAGCTAAGTTTTTTCCCACTGGGTTTTCTTAGCGTAAGGTTTTTAATGAGGCAACCGGTGCAACATATAATTTAACATATATCATGTACTCTTTTCCTCATTAGGTTTTTCCCACTGGGTTTTTCTAATGAGGTTTTTAACGAGGCATGAGTATGGTATAGTAATCCTGAAGATTATACACTGAAAGTTTATGACTGGTTATCCTGAAGATTAGACCCTGAAGGTCATGAATGATTTATGGTTGTACTCTTTTTCCCTTAGCTAAGTTTTTTCCCACTGGGTTTTCTTAGCCTAAGGTTTTTAATGAGGCAACCTTATATAACATATGTTTTTGAAATACATCATGTACTCTTTTTCCCTTGACTAGGTTTTTTCCTATAGGGTTTTTCCTAGCAATGTTTTTAATGAGGCATGTGTATGATAAGATGATGGCCAATGAAAATGCTGTTAATCAATATGGCATCATCTAAAAAATCTTTAGAAACAAGGAGGAGCACACGAACTTGATCTTCAATGATGTCTTGATCAGGGGGAGCACATATTGTACTCTTTTTCCCTTATCCAAAATTTTTCCCCAATGGGTTTTTCTTTGGTAAGGTTTTTAACGAGGCAATATAGTGTTCATCCTTTGGACATCCAAGGGGGAGTGTTATGAAACAAAACAAAATAGTGGATGTCCAAGCTATGATTCGAACCTTGGACCTCTTGCTTAAAACTCAAGGCTTAATCCACTTTGCTACTGCTACCATTGATGATTAAAGGGAGAACATTTAATAGCTAAATGTTTCCTGGAAAGCTAGATGAAGCTAGTCCCAGATGAAGACAAAAGCTATCAGCTAGGGGGAATCGATCCTGTGACCTTAGGGCGGCAGGAGCATCTAGGCATTGACAAAACCAGCAGAGCTAAGCAACACCTGTGAACCATTCCTGTGCAATTAATATTTATTTATTGATTTCCTGGCACTATAAATACCACCCTCCCCTCCTTGTAAAATCATCCCAGAAACATCAATACATATTGCTTCTTTCTCCCTTTCCAGTTTCTGCGTTTTCTTTTAGATTATCATACTTATTAATATTATTTACAACAAAAATGTCATAAATTTTGAATTTTAACTTTGAAGTTTCAACAAAATCCCCGCTAAGTCTAAAACACTATGTTACGGGAGAAATTTCATAATGTGAATTCCCATGCAACATCAATAAATATAGTCAAATCTAACAGGCGTTCAAAAATTAAAAAGAGTCAAACTATATATAAATTCGCTGTCAATAAGCGAATATTAAAAACAAATCATTGTGAATTGAAATTAAGCAAGAGAAGAGTATGACCAGTAAAGTTTAAATTCATTATATAATCAGTTTATGCTGATTGAAGACATGCAAAAGGCGAAGAAAGTTTATACGCCATGGAATTCCGCAGGAAGATTGGGTTTCTCACCCTCTGCCACCATCTTTTTCTCACAATTTCTTTTTTCTGCCTCCAATTTGGTGTTTCTACTTCTACAGATACAATTACTGCACACTATTCTTTGGAAGGATCAGAAACTATACTCTCCAATTCCCAAAATTTCAAGATGGGATTTTTCCGCCCGGAAAATTCCTCCAAGTATTACGTTGGCATCATGTTTAACGTCCCGTCAATGGCCGTTGTATGGGTAGCCAACAGAGACAAAGGTATGGATGATTCCAGGGGAAGCATGGGAATCTCAGAAGATGGGAATCTTGAGGTGTTGGATGGACAGAAGAGAGTAGTATGGTCTACTTCTAAATATAATATTTCGACTGCAAATACTACTGCTCAGCTCCTGGATTCTGGAAACTTGGTGTTGAAAGATAGCTCAAGTGGGAGATATTTATGGGAAAGCTTTGGTGAAAACTCAGATACTCTTGTGGAGGGAATGAAACTTGGCAATGGTGCGAGTAGTATTGGTATAACGAGGGAGTTGAGATCGTGGAAAAGTCCATGGGATCCATCCCCGGGGGCTTTTTCTGCTCGTCTTCGACATCAAAACATTCCAGAGATGATTGTTGTACAAAATAACAGTAAGATTTACTGGAGAAGCGGTCTATGGAATAAGCAGATATTCATTGGACTGCCTCACATGAATTCTGTGTATGACTATGGATCTCAGATCATTAAGGATGATGAAGGGGATATCACCTATGACACCTTTAAGAACATGAAGGAGTCCACTAAATTACACTATGCCCTCAACTCTACTGGGTGTCTGGTGGAGAAGCATTGGGATGAAGAGAAGAGCCAATGGGTGGTGAGATTGGTAAGTGGTGTAAGTGGCCAATGTGATCTGTATGGCAATTGTGGGCCGTTTGGAATTTATGATCCCTATGATTCAAAAAGTTGTAGTTGTTTGAAGGGTTATAGACCCAAAGATGAAATGGAATGGGGCAATGGAAATTGGAGCAGTGGGTGCATCAGAAATGCTGCACTTCAGTGTCACAGAAACAGCTCAAATGAGGAAAACAACAAGAAAGATGGGTTCTTGAAGTTGCAGAGGGTGAAAGTGCCAGATTTTGCTCGTTGGGTGCCTTCTCTTGATGATTCTTGTGAAACTGACTGTTTGAGAGATTGTGCCTGCATAGCTTATTCCTACTACACCGGGATTGGTTGTATGCACTGGTCTCAGGATTTAATTGATACCCAGCAGTTTTTGACAGGAGGAGCAGATTTATACATCCGACTACCATATTCAGAACTTGGTACAAATTAAAGTCTTGTTTCAATTCTCTATATAAATATCTGATCTGTCTATTTCTGTGTTCATCTTATCCATTATTATTCAGATGGGGTAATTGTCTTTGATTTGCAGATCAAAAGAGAAACAACAAAGTCATCATTATTGTAATTACATTGACTATAGGCTCACTAGCAATTGCTTCTTGCCTGTACTTTGGTTTAGTTAAGCACAGAGGCAAAAAATCTCCAATCATGCCTAGAGAAGATTCCAGCCAAGTTAAGCTCCTTGATGAGCTACCAGTATTTGACTTTGAGATCATAGCAAAAGCCACCAATCATTTTCATTCAACCAACAAGCTTGGGGAGGGTGGTTTTGGTCCAGTCTATAAGGTATATATGCATAGCTTTTCAATTGTGGCAATAGTTGAAGGTTGTATGTATAAATGAAATTAACTGTGACATATTTTATATATGTAGGGAGTATTGGAGGATGGACAACAAATCGCAGTGAAAAGGCTTTCAGAGTTTTCTGCCCAAGGTCAAAAAGAGTTTATGAATGAGGTTGTCGTGATTTCCAAACTCCAGCACAGAAATTTGGTTAGGCTGCTTGGGTGTTGTATAGAAAGAGAGGAGAAAATGCTGGTTTATGAGTTTATGCCAAATGGAAGCTTGGATGCTCTTCTCTTTGGTTGGTTAATAAACTGATATATAGTTATGTAATATAATAACCATTTTTTTTTGCTTGTTTTCATTATGGTGATTGTATCTGACAGATCCCAACAAGGAAGTGGTTCTTGATTGGATGAAGCGCTTAATGATTATTGAAGGAATTGGCCGAGGCCTCCTTTATCTTCACAGAGATTCAAGATTGCGAATCATTCATCGAGATCTCAAGGCAAGCAACATCCTATTAGATGAGCAACTGAATCCAAAAATATCTGATTTTGGTTTGGCAAGGATATTTGGAAGCAACCAGAATCAAGCCAAAACTCAAAGGGTTATAGGCACATAGTAAGCATATATTTGCTGTTATGAATTCTGTACTTTCTTTTGCCTAATTAACCATAGAGGGCGAGAGGTCAAATGATTTGTTAAATTATTTAATGCAGCGGTTACATGGCACCAGAATATGCAATGAATGGAAAATTTTCAGAAAAGTCAGACGTGTTTAGCTTTGGAGTTCTGTTGCTAGAAATTGTTAGTGGGAGGAAGAACTCTGCATTTTACCATGATGGCTTTGCAATAAGCCTTGGAACACATGTAAGTTTTATCTGATCTTGAAAAAAAAATTCCATTGATTATCAAAACACTACCCTAACTCATCACCACAATTTCTTGATTCTCAGGCATGGAAACTATGGAATTTAGACAAGATGGAAGAAATGGCAGAACCTGAAATGTATGACATGAGCTTCAAAATGAGTATAAGACGATGCGTCCATATCGGCCTATTGTGTGTTCAAGAATATGCAGATGACAGACCAAATATTTCAAGTGTTTTATCAATGCTTAGCAGTGAAATTGCAAAGCTTCCTCATCCTAAACAGCCTGCATTTACGGGAGGACAGAGCTTTCCAGACAACAAGTTTCATAAGCAAAGCAGAAGTTTTGTAAATGTTACAATTTCTGATGTTGAAGGGAGATAGTTTTATTCATATGTACATATTGAAATCCCATTCCTGTCCTCATTTTTCGTCAGTTGCGAAGGTGCCGTTTCACTATAATCTACAAAATATTTCAATCTCCCCATTTTTTCTCATTATGCACCATTTTGATCTATAAGCAAAAGATTAATGGCCAAATATTGATGTTCAATATGGTGGCATTCTATTTAGGGACTAGAATGTGGAGAAGATGAGCTAACCTAGAGGGATGCAGGGTGCCCTTGCTTCTGATGAATTCATTCAACACTCATGATAATACATTGGTCAAATAATTCCACTGTCATATAATGTTAAATTGATGTCACGGCTTCACTCTTCCATCCTATCTTCAAATGTTGATGTATTCGTTGTGTATGTGAAATACAGATTATAGAAAAATATGCAAATTCCAACCTAGAGATCCACACAATGTAAGAAATTTATGTTGTTGGACCGAGAGAGCCTACAAAGTACGTAATGGGACAAGGTCCTACTTTATAAAGTTTTACATGTACTCTCAAATCTTACTTTCTCAATTTTATTTCTTGATGTGACAGTTCTGATAAGTTATTACTTTTTGTTTATATAGGTCCAATACAAGTGTTTACATCAAGTTTTTGTGTATCAGAATCAAAATGGGAGTATACAACATTTTCCTACTTTATATGTTAGGGTGCTATCCCTATTCCTAAGCCACTAAGGTAGGAAATTTCTCCTTAATTAAGATAAGAGATCCTAAATTCATCTTACTAATGCATTCCTTTTAATGTACATATTGACTTGGTTTTATCCCTGGATTCATGCAATTCAAACGCCCTCATATTGGTCCAATATTTTGAGACCAATGATCTTCATAAGGGACAAAAAAATCTTCTCCAAATCTATGAAAATGGTTGAGACCTTCATCTCGATCTATAAATTAAGAGACAAAGGTCAACCTTCATTTCCATAGATATAAAGATGAAAGTTAAGTCATCCCGATTGATTTGACTATTCCTTTCAAAATAGAGATGAAAGTCTCAACTAGACACAAATTGTCTATATATGCCGTAGACGAAGGATCAGGTTGATTTTCCTGCCTAGTTTAAGATAGTTCTCATCTAAAATGAGGTTTAACTTACAAGAGCTTTTTAAAGTTTTGCCATCTAATTGTATATAAGAAAAATATATTTTTAGTCTCTCAATTATTCTTTACTAACCGTTTTTTGTTTTTAACTTTTTACTATCCTAGTGCAATATACACTTCAACTTTTCAAAAGTGTTGCACTTTTAATTCTTGGAGTAACAAAACTATTAAATTCTATTAAAATTTTATTTACTTAGTACTTGGACCTTTTAGTACTTTAATGTTTATTATTTAATTATAATATTCTATAGTCTCTATATTTCATTTGTAAAATAAAATATTTGATTTTTAACATATTTGTGCATGAAAAATAGGGATGATGCACCACAAATGAAAATGAAAATTTAGGTAAGAATGTTGTTAAAGGTAATAAACTTATAAAATATCTATGTATTGACTAAAATTTTAGTACTCAAAAAAAGAGAAATTTTAATATAGTTTAATATTTTTGTTCCTCTAAAGGTTAAAATTGTAATTTTATTAAAGAGTTAGGGATACATTGCAATTGAAAACAATTAGGGATTAAAATAGATTGCAAAGAAACAATTGAGGAATTAAAAATGTAATTTTCTCTTGTATTTATGTATTTAATTTAGATTATTTGACTTTATATTTTTTATACCAAATATAGACTTTTTTTGTTTTTTAAAATGTCAAAAAAGTTTAATTTTAATTTTAATGTTTCAACTTTCAACGAAATCCCCGCTTAGTCTAAAACACTATATTACCGGAGAAATTTCAAAATGTTAATTCCCATGCTACATCGATAAATATTGTCAAGTCTAACAGGCGGTCAAAACTTTTTTTTTTTTTTTTTAAAGTCAAACTATATATAAATTCGCTGTCAATAAGCGAATTATTCAAAAATATCATAGAATTAAGGAAGAGAAGACTATAACTAGTAAAGTTTAAATTCATTATTATATGATCAGTTTATGTTGATTGAAGGCAATAGGCGAAGAAAGTTTATACAGTGCGCCATGGAATTCCGCAGGAAGGTTGGGTTTCTCACCCTCTGCAACCATCTTTTTCTGACAATTTCTTTTTTCTGCCTTCAATTTGGTGTTTCTACAGATACAATTACAGCACACCATTCTTTGGAAGGATCAGAAACTATACTCTCCAATTCCCAAAATTTCAAGATGGGATTTTTCCGCCCGGAAAATTCCACCAAGTATTACATTGGCATCATGTTTAACGTCCCGTCAATGGCCGTTGTATGGGTAGCCAACAGAGACAAAGGTATGGATGATTCCAGGGGAAGCATGGGAATCTCAGAAGATGGGAATCTTGTGGTGTTGGATGGAGAGAACAGAGTAGTATGGTCTACTTCTAAATCTAATATTTCGACTAATTCAAATACTTCTGCTCAGCTCCTAGATACCGGAAACTTGGTGTTGAAAGATAGCTCAAGTGGGAGATATTTATGGGAAAGCTTTGGTGAAAACTCAGATACTTTTCTTGAGAAAATGAAAATTGGCAATGGAGTGATGAGTCTTGATATGACGAATGAGTTGAGATCGTGGAAAAGTCCTTGGGATCCATCTCCGGGGAGTTTTTCTTATCGTCTTCAACCTCAAAGCATTTCAGAGATGGTTGTCCTACAAAATAACAGTAAGCCTTACTGGAGAAGCGGTCCATGGAATAAGCAGATATTCATTGGACTGCCTCACATGAATTCTTTCTATAACTACGGAGCTCAAATCATTAACGACAACGCAGGGGGCTATATAACCTATACAGACATGAGGCAGTTCAATAAAGTGCACTATGTCCTCAACTCTACCGGTTGTTTCTTGGAGAGGTATTGGGATGAAGAGAAGAACAAATGGGTGGGGACATGGGAAAGTTGTGGAAGTGGTGAATGCGATGTGTATGGCAAGTGTGGACCTTTTGGAGTTTGTGATCCCTCGGCTTCAAATAGTTGTAGTTGTTTGCAGGGTTATAAACCCAAGAATGAAATGGAATGGGGCAATGGAAATTGGAGCAGTGGGTGCATCAGAAATTTTGCACTTCAGTGTCACAGAAACAGCTCGAATGAGGAAAACAAGAAGAAAGATGGGTTCTTGAAGTTGCAGAGGGTGAAAGTGCCAGATTTTGCTCGTTGGGTGTCTTCTCTTGATGACTCTTGTGAAACTGATTGTTTGAGAGATTGTGCCTGCATAGCTTATTCCTACTACAACGGGATTGGTTGTATGCACTGGTTTCAGGATTTAATTGATATCCAACAGTTTTCGACAGGAGGAGCAGATTTATACATCCGTCTACCATATTCAGAACTTGGTACAAATTAAATTCTCTATACAAATATGTGTCTGTTTCTGTGTTCATCTTATTGTACTCCAATATTCTGATGCATGGGGTAACTGTCTTTGATTTGCAGATCAAAACAAAAACAACAAAGTCATCATTATTGTAATTACATTAACTCTAGGCTCACTAGCAATTGCTTCTTGCCTGTATTTTGTTTTGCTTAAGCACAGAGGCAAAAAATCTTCAAAAATCATGCCAAGAGAAGACACCAGCCAAGTTAAGCTACTTGATGAGCTACCAGTATTTGACTTTGAGATCATAGATAAAGCAACCAAACATTTTCATTCTGGCAACAAGCTTGGTGAGGGTGGTTTTGGTCCGGTCTACAAGGTATGCATAATTCGCTTTCATTCTTTAATTTTAACTTGTGACTATGGTGAAAGATTATATGTACAAATAAAATTAATTAGCTGTGACATGTTTTATGTAGGGAGTTTTGGAGGATGGGCAAGAAATTGCTGTGAAAAGACTTTCAGAGTCATCTGCTCAAGGTCAAAAGGAATTTATGAACGAGGTCGTAGTGATTTCTAAACTCCAGCATAGAAATCTCGTTAGGCTACTTGGGTGCTGTATAGAAAGAGGGGAGAAAATGTTGGTTTATGAGTTCATGCCAAATGGAAGCTTGGATGCTCTTCTCTTTGGTTGGTTAATAAATTGATATATAGTTATGTAATATAATAACCATTTTTTTTTGCTTGTTTTCATTATGGTGATTGTATCTGATAGATCCTAACAAGGAAGTGGTTCTTGATTGGATGAAGCGCTTAATGATTATTGAAGGAATTGGCCGAGGCCTCCTTTATCTTCACAGAGATTCAAGATTGCGAATCATTCATCGAGATCTCAAGACAAGTAACATCCTATTAGATGAGCAACTGAATCCAAAAATATCCGATTTTGGTTTGGCAAGGATATTTGGAAGCAACCAAAATCAAGCCAAAACTCAGAGGGTTATAGGCACATAGTAAGCATATATTTGCTGTTCTAAATTATGTACTTTCTTTTGCCTAATTAATTAACCATAGAGGGCGAGAGCTCAAATGATTCGTTAAATTATTTAATGCAGCGGTTACATGGCACCAGAATATGCAATGAATGGAAAATTTTCAGAAAAGTCAGACGTGTTTAGCTTTGGAGTTTTGTTGCTAGAAATTGTTAGTGGGAGGAAGAACTCTGCATTTTACCACGACGGCTTTGCAATAAGCCTTGCAGCACATGTAAGTTCTATCTGATCCTCAAAGAAAATTTCATTGATTATCAAAACACTCCCTAAACTCATCACCACAACTTCTTGATTCCCAGGCATGGAAACTATGGAATTTAGACAAGATGGAAGAAATGGCAGAACCTGAAATGTATGACATGAGCTTCAAAATGAGTATCAGACGATGCGTCCATGTCGGCCTATTATGTGTTCAAGAATATGCGGATGACCGACCAAATATTTCAACTGTTTTGTCAATGCTTAGCAGTGAAATTACAGAGCTTCCCCATCCTAAACCGCCTGCATTTACTGGAAGACAGAGCTTTCCAAATAACAAGTTTCCTAAACAAAATAGAAGTTTTGTGTACAACGTTACAATTTCTGATGTTGAAGGAAGATAGTTTTATTCATATGTACCTTTTTTTTGGGACGCATTCATATGTACATATTGAAATCCTATTCCATCCTCATTTTTATAATTTAACTTGACCAACTAATCCAACTATCTTCTTTTCAAGGGCATCCAATATTTTTAATAATTTAAAATAAAATTAATTAAATATTAAATCTGTTGACCAAAAAGTTAAATAAAAACACAACTAATTGGTATTGTGTGCGTTTGTATTGTTTGAGATGTGTACTAATTTTTTTAAAGAGTTAGGGTACATTGAAACGAAAAACATTTAAGAACTAAAACAAATAACAAAGAAACAATTGAGAACTAAAAATGCATTTTTCTATTCTATTTATGTATTTAATTTAGTAGTTTAGTTGACCTTTTATTTTTATACCGAATATAGACTATTTTTTGTTGAAATGCCATAAATTTTTAATTTTACTTTTCATGTTTCAACGAAATCCCCGCTTAGTCTTATGCTACCGGAGAGTTTTCAAAATGTTAATTCCCACGCAACATCGATTATAGTCAAGTCTAACAGGCGTTCAAAACTTAAAAAGAGTCAGACTATATAAATTCGAGGTCAATAAGCGAATTATTCGAAAAGATCATAGAATTTAAGCAATAGAAGACTATGACTAGTAAAGTTCAAATTCATTATTATATGATGAGTTGATATATGTTGATAGAAGGCAACATAGAGGCGAAGAAAGTTTATGCGCCATGGAATTCCGCAGGAAGGTTGGGTTTCTCACCCTCTGCCACCATCTTTTTCTCACAATTTCTTTGTTCTGCCTCCAATTTGGTGTTTCTACAGATACAATTACTGCACATCATTCGTTGGAAGGATCAGAAACAATACTCTCCAATTCCCAAAATTTCAAGATGGGATTTTTCCGCCCGGAAAATTCCACCAAGTATTACGTCGGCATCATGTTTAACGTCCCGTCAATGGCCGTTATATGGGTAGCCAACAGAGACAAAGGAATGGATGATCCCAGGGGAAGCATGGGAATCTCAGCAGATGGGAATCTTGTGGTGTTGGATGGAGAGAACATAGTAGTATGGTCTACTTCGTCTAAATCTAATATTTCGACTAATTCAAATACTTATGCTCAGCTCCTAGATACCGGAAACTTGGTGTTGAAAGATAGCTCAAGTGGGAGATATTTATGGGAAAGCTTTGGTGAAAACTCCGATACTCTTGTGGAGGGAATGAAACTTGGGAATGGTGCGAGTAGTATTGGTATAACAAGGGAGTTGAGATCGTGGAAAAGTCCATGGGATCCATCCCCGGGGAGTTTTTCTTTTCGTCTTCGACTACTTCAAAACATTCCAGAGGTGATAATTGTGGTACAAAATAACAGTAAGATTTACTGGAGAAGTGGTCTATGGAATAAGCAGATATTCATTGGACTGCCTCACATGAGTTCTGTGTATGACTATGGAAGTAAGATCATTAACTATGATGAAGGGGACATCACCTACACCTACGACACCTTTAAGAACATGAAGGAGTCCACTAAATTGCACTACGTCTTGACCTCTACTGGTTCTTACGTGGAGAAGTATTGGGATGAAGAGAAGAGCCAATGGGTGGTGACATGGGAAAGTGTTGCAAGCGGTCAATGTGATATGTATGGTAAGTGTGGGCCGTTTGGAATCTGTGATACTTTGTCTTCAAAAAGTTGTAGTTGTTTGAAGGGCTATAGACCCAGAGATGAAATGGAATGGGGCAATGGAAATTGGAGCAGTGGGTGCATCAGAAATGCTGCACTTCAGTGTCACAGAAACAGCTCGGATGAGGAAAACAAGAAGAAAGATGGGTTCTTGAAGTTGCAGAGGGTGAAAGTGCCAGATTTTCCTATTTGGGTGCCTTCTCTTGATGACACTTGTGAAACTGACTGTTTGAGAGATTGTGGCTGCATAGCTTATTCCTACTACACCGGGATTGGTTGTACGCACTGGTCTGAGGATTTAATTGATATCCAGCAGTTTTCGACAGGAGGAGCAGATTTATACATCCGTCTACCATATTCAGAACTTGGTAAAAGTTAAAGTCTTGTTTCAATTCTCTATAAAAATACCTGTCTGTTTCTGTGTTCATCTTATTGTAGTCCAATATTCTGATGCATGGGGTAACTGTCTTTGATTTGCAGATCAAAACAAAAACAACAAAGTCATCATTATTGTAATTACATTAACTATAGGCTCACTAGCAATTGCTTCTTGCCTGTATTTTGTTTTGCTTAAGCACAGAGGCAAAAAATCTTCAAAAGTCATGCCTAGAGAGGACACCAGCCATGTTAAGCTACTTGAAGAGCTACCAGTATTTGACTTTGAGATCATAGCAAAAGCAACCGAGAATTTTCATTCTGGCAATAAGCTCGGGGAAGGTGGTTTTGGCCAGGTCTACAAGGTATATATGGCTTAGCTTTCTTTTAACTTGTGATTATAGTGGAAGGTTGTATGTACAAATGAAATTAGTTCTGGCATGTTTTGTCATTTATGTAGGGAGTATTGGAGGATGGACAAGAAATCGCAGTGAAAAGGCTTTCAGAGTCTTCTACTCAAGGCCAAAAAGAGTTTATGAATGAGGTTATTGTGATTTCCAAACTCCAACACAGAAATCTGGTTAGGCTGCTTGGGTGCTGTATAGAAAGAGGGGAAAAAATGCTGGTTTATGAGTTCATGCCAAATGGAAGCTTGGATGCTCTTCTCTTTGGTTGGTTAATAAACTGATATATAGTTATGTAATATACTATTTTTTCTTTTGCTAGTTTTCATTCTGGTGATTGTATCTGGCAGATCCCTACAAAGAAGTGGTTCTTGATTGGATGAAGCGCTTAATGATTATTGAAGGAATTGGCCGAGGCCTCCTTTATCTTCATAGAGATTCAAGATTGCGAATCATCCATCGGGATCTCAAGGCAAGTAACATCCTATTAGATGAGCAACTGAATCCAAAAATATCCGATTTTGGTTTGGCAAGGATATTTGGAAGCAATCAGAATCAAGCCAAAACTCAAAGGGTTATAGGCACATAGTAAGCATATATTTGTTGTTCTGAATTCTGTACTTTCCTTTACCTAAAACCATGGAGGGTGAGAGCTCGAATGATTTGTTAAATTATTTAATGCAGCGGTTATATGGCACCAGAATATGCAATAAACGGAAAGTTTTCAGAAAAGTCAGACGTCTTTAGCTTTGGAGTTTTGTTGCTAGAAATTGTTAGTGGGAGGAAGAACTCTGCACTTTACCATGATGGCTTTGCAATAGGCCTTGCAGCACATGTAAGTTTTATTTGATCTTCAAAGAAAATTCCATTGATTATCAAAACACTACCCAAACTCATCACCATAGTTTATTGATTCTCAGGCCTGGAAATTGTGGAATTTAGACAAGATGGAAGAAATGGCAGAAGTTGGAATGTATGACATGAGCTTCAAAATGAGTATGAGACGATGCGTCCATGTCGGCCTATTATGTGTGCAAGAATATGCAGATGACAGACCAAATATTTCAAGTGTTTTGTCAATGCTTAGCAGTGAAATTGTAGAGCTTCCCAATCCTAAACAACCTGCATTTACGGGAAGACAGAGCTTTCCATATAACAAGTTTCCTAAGCAAAGCAGAAGTTTTGTGTACAATGTTACAATTTCTGACGTTGAAGGAAGATAGTTTTATTCATATGTACATATTGAAATTCCATTCCCATCCTTATTTTATTTTTTATAATCTAACTTGAACAACTAATCTAACTATATATCTTCTTGTCAATGGTATATATCTAATATTTTAAATAATTTAAAATAAAAGTAATTAAATATTAAATCTGATGACCAAAAAGTTAAACAAAAACACAATTAATTGGTCTTTTGTTAGTTGTAAAAAATCATATACATAATTTCATAACACAAGACAAAAAAAATCAAAACACAAGACACATATACATGTTATATATTTACTTATTTTTTAAATTTGATTTAGCAGGTACATAATTTGTATTCATAGGCACATAATTTCAGAACACAATACATATAAATTCATAACATAAATTAGTAATTGTGATAAAAAATAAAAATAAAAATATAATTTCGTGGAATCTCATTTCTATGTGAAAGAAAGAAGAGTCAAATTGAATATGAATTATTGCATACAAAAATACAATTAAATTACTATGATATTATTTTTATTGTACAAATTTGAAAAGTATATAATGGCATTTGGTGACTAATGATCTCGATAGGGGATAAAAAGTCTAGTTTCCAATATTATGAAAATGGTTAAGGCCTTCATGTCCACAGATCTAGAAACAAAATCTAGATACGAAAGTCATCCTCCTATGGGTTTGACTATTCATCTCTAGATAGAGATGGACGTCTCAACCTACGATTACCAACGAATTTTTAGAATGTGGTGTACTTTTTGTGAATATCAATTATGATTCATCTTTTTTTTTTTTTTAATCTCATAAAGGTTAAAATCTTAAATTCAAAAATTTCATATCTTGATTGGACAAAGCAGGTAAGAGATTATAAATCACAGTAATTAATGAGCTAAGTTAGTACGAGCTGATTTATCTATTTTTATCTTATTAGGTTGAAATATGAAGCTCTGAGTAAGAGAATTTAACTTTTTGTGGATACTCCATAAATATAGTCAAGTCTAATACGCGTTAAAACATTAAAGAGAGAAACTATAAAATTCGTTGTCGGTAGGCGAATTATTCAAAAAATATCATGGAATTTAAGCAAGAGAAGACTATGATTCATTCAGTGATCTGCTGCTATATAGTTAATGTTGATTGAAGGCACGCAACAGGCGAAGATCGAAAGTTTATACAGTACGCCATGGAATTCCGCAGGAAGTTTGGGTTTCTCACCTTCTGCCACCATCTTCTTCTGACAATTTCTTTTTTCTGCCTCCAATTTGGTGTTTCTAGAGATACAATTACAGCACACCATTCTATGGAAGGATCAGAAACTATACTCTCCAATTTACAAAATGTCAAGATGGAATTTTTCCGCCCGGAAAATTCGACCAAGTATTACGTTGGCATCATGCTTAACGTCCCGGCATGGGGGTCAACGGCCGTTATATGGGTAGCCAACAGAAACAAACCTATGAATGATTCCAGGGGAAGCATGGGAATCTCAGAAGATGGGAATCTTGTGGTGTGGGATGGAGAGAAGAGAGTAGTATGGTCTACTTCTAAATATAATATTTCGACTGATTCTTCTCCTGCAAATATTACTGCTCAGCTCCTGGATTCTGGAAACTTGGTGTTGAAAGATAGCTCAAGTGGGAGATATTTATGGACAAGTTTTTTTGATATGTCATGCGCATCCAGGAACAGAGGAGGCTACATACAATGAATAGTCAAGATCTCGAAGATGGCATAGTTAGAAGACAAAACAGGCCAACAAGGATCAAGAAACCTTCACAGCGACTTGAAGATTACTTACATTAGAATTATAGAAATTACTTGCCATAGAAATTATAGTAAACAATTACCTAAGTTGTTTTTGTTTTCCTTAAAGGTAGTGGGAGCAGTATTATATATATTTCAATCATAGTTTACTTTACAACAGAATAGAGTTCTTGGGAATAAAATATTTCTTTACCAAATTCAATTGCACAATTTTATATTGTTCAGGACCCGATTACAACTTTTTTGAGTTGGATGATCCGATTGCAATTTCTTCATTTAATTTTTTACAAAGTCAATGGAGGACTAATCAATAATAATTCTCGCTACAAGCTAGGGGAGGTTCAGCGGGAATCTGTGGCGGCTAATTAAACAATAAGCAATAAGTAGTAAATAAAATGTGGAGCTTTTGGACAGTATCAAGTCTATTACGTTGAGTTAAGCCAATAGGCGAAGAAAGTTGGTAAGCCATGGAATTCTGCAGGAAGGTTAGGTTTCTCACCCTCTGCCAACAACTATTTCTGATCATTTCTGTTCTCTTTCCAAAATTTGGCATTTCTAGAGATACAATCACTGCCGATCAGTTTTTGGAAGGATCAGAAACTATACTCTCCAATTCCCAAGATTTCAAGATGGGATTTTTCAGCCCGGAAAATTCCACCAAGTATTACATTGGCATCATGTTTAATGTCCCGTCAATGGCCGTTGTATGGGTAGCCAACAGATACAAACCCATGAATGATTCCAGGGGAAGCATGGGAATCTCAGCAAATGGGAATCTTATAGTGTTGGATGGAGAGAAGAGAGTAGTATGGTCTTCTAGCATTTCTTCTTCCCCTGCAAATACCACTGCTCAGCTTCTGGATACTGGAAACTTGGTGTTGAAAGATAGCTCAAGTGGAAGCCTTTTATGGGAAAGTTTTGGTGAAAACTCTGATGCTTTTCTTGAGAAAATGAAAGTTGGCAGTGGAGTGATGAGTCTTGATATGATGAATGAGTTGAGATCCTGGAAAAGTCCTTGGGATCCATCCCCGGGGAGTTTTTCTTGTCGTCTTCAACCTCAAAACATTCCGCAGGTTGTCATACAAAAAAACAGTAAGATTTACTGGAGAACCGGTCCATGGAATAAACAGATATTCATTGGATTGCCTCACATGATTTCTTTCTATGACTATGGATTTCAAATCATTAACGACAACCCGAGAGGCATAACCTATATAACCTATACCAACATGAAGCAGTACGATAAAGTGCACTATGTCCTCAACTCTACCGGTTGTTTGTTGGAGAGGTATTGGGATGAAGAGAAGAGCCAATGGTTGGTGACATGGGAAAGCTGTGGAAGTGGTCAATGTGATATGTATGGCAAGTGTGGGCCTTTTGGAGTTTGTGATCCCTCTGCTTCAAAAAGTTGTAGTTGCTTGCAGGGTTATAAGCCCAGGAATGAAATGGAATGGGGAAAGGGTAATTGGAGCAGTGGGTGCATCAGAAATGCTGCACTTCAGTGTCACAGAAACAACTCGGACGAGGCAACGAGCAAGAAAGATGGATTCTTGAAGTTGCAGATGGTGAAAGTGCCGGATTTTGCTCTTTGGGTGTCTTCTCTAAATGACAGTTGTGAAACAGATTGTTTGTCAAATTGTTCTTGCCTTGCTTTTTCGTACTACACGGGAATTGGTTGCTTGCACTGGTCTGAAGATTTAATTGATGTCCAGCAATTTTCGTCAGGAGGAGCGGATTTATACATTCGTTTAGCATATTCAGAACTTGGTATGTATAAAAGTGTTGTTTCTTTCTTGATCTTATTGTAGTCCAATATTGTGATGAGTAGCTATCTTTGATTTGTAGATCAAAAGAAAGAAAGGAAAGACCACAAAGTCATCATTCTTGTAATTACATTGAGTATATGCTCACTAGTAATTGCTTCTTGCATGTACTTTGGTTTGGTAAAGCACAGAGGTACGTTGCTGATTCTACAAAATTTCACTTCTGAGTTTTCTTACAGATTACATAAAAGAATGCACTTTTGAATCAGGAAAGAAGTGGAATCACATTATACATTGGGGCAGAATATCTTCAAAAAACATGCATAGAGAAGGCGCCAGCCAAGTAGAGCTTGATGATCTTCCAGTATTTATGTTTGAGACCATAGCAAAAGCAACTCAAAATTTCCATTCCGACAACAAGCTTGGGCAAGGTGGTTTTGGTTCTGTCTACAAGGTATATACTTAGCTTTTCAGTTGTGACTACAAGTCTGCAATAGAAGGTTGTCTGCACAAAGTAAAATTAGGTGTGACATGTTTTATATATTATATGTAGGGAAAATTGGATGATGGACAAGATATTGCTGTGAAAAGGCTTTCAGAATCATCTACTCAAGGCCAAAAAGAATTTATGAATGAGGTTGTTGTGATTTCCAAACTCCAACACCGAAATCTTGTTAGGCTGCTTGGATGCTGTATAGAAAGAGGGGAGAAAATGTTAGTTTATGAATTCATGCCAAATGGAAGCTTGGATGCTCTTCTCTTTGGTTGGTTAACAAACTAATATATAGTTATATAATATACTTTTTCCTTCCTAGTCTTAATTCTGTGATTGTACCTATCAGATCCCAACAAAGAAGTATTTCTTGATTGGACGAAGCGATTCATGATTATTGAAGGAATTGGTCGAGGCCTCCTTTATCTTCATAGAGATTCAAGATTAAGAATTATTCATCGAGATCTCAAAACATCTAACATCTTATTGGATGAACAACTAAATCCTAAAATATCTGATTTTGGCTTGGCGAGGATTTTTGGAGGCAACCAGAATCAAGCCAACACTCAAAGAGTTGTTGGCACATAGTAAGCATATATTTGCTATTTTGAATTCTGTACTTCCCTTTGCACAATCATAGAGGAAGAGGGCTCATTTTATTTGCTCTTGTTCTGCTAAATCATTTAATGCAGCGGATACATGGCACCAGAATATGCAATGAAGGGAAGATTTTCAGAAAAGTCAGACGTGTATAGCTTTGGAGTTTTGTTGCTGGAAATTGTTAGTGGGAGGAAGAACTATGCATTTTACCATGATGACTTTGCTATAAGCCTTGTAGCACATGTAAGTTCTTTCTATTCGATCTTATCCTCAAAGAAAATTCTCAAAACTTCCCAAATTCAACACCACAATTTCTTGATTCTGAGGCATGGAAACTGTGGAATTCAGAGAAGATAGAAGAAGTGGCAGACCCTAAAGTGTATGAGATGCACTTCAAAATGAGTATCAGACGATTCGTCCATGTCGGTCTATTGTGTGTCCAAGAATATGCAGATGACAGACCAAATGTTTCAACTGTTCTGTCAATGCTTAGCAGTGAAATTGTAGAACTTCCCCATCCTAAACAGCCTGCATTTATTGGAATGCAGAGCTATCTACATAATAAGCCCAACAATTCTGTGAATGGTGTTACAATTTCTGATATTGAAGGAAGATAATCTCTCGCAACCAACTAATTCAGTAATTCTCTTGTAAAGCCCTGGTTAGTGAGGTAAATGTATACAATATAATATTTTCTAATAATAGTAGGCGCTTCCTATAGATGTGCTCTAGATAAATCAATCTAGGTTGTCCATAGCTGATCAATTCAAATCGATAAGATAATAAACAAATTCTATAAAAAAAAGTAAACTTGAAATATTGTGATTACTAAATCAATGGTAAAACCAATTTGACTAGAATTGTCCCAAATTTAAGAACAACTAATAATGCCAACTAGTGGCGGCAGAATTTGTATGAGAGAAGTGAATAATGCCAGTGTAAACTCACCCATATTTTCTTCATGAAAAGATAAAATTGAACAAAACAAAGTGACGGACAGAATGGAAAATTTCTCCGCACTCTATTCGGGGGTGCAGTGAAATTAAAAAAATTATATTATTTCAATTACAATATGTTTCAAAACACAATTGTAAAAATAGCATGTAATATTTTAAAAATGAATTTGGATTATTGTGAAAATAAACATATTTGTATTTTCTTAATAAACTTGTTTAATATTTACAGGTATAATGTTATATTTAAAATAAATAATGTAGTAGTTTGAAAATAAATTAGCACTATATTGAAAATAGATCTAATATAGTGACATAATATAATTGTATATTAATTTAAAACATGAAAATTAAAGTATCAATATATGTGTCATTTAAATTTTAAAATATCTTAATTAGAGATTCTTAATGGCACATATTTATATATTAATTTTATTTGTATAAAAAGAAAGAAAAAAAAACTTAAGTTGAAAAAAAAAATTTTATTTCCCTTTCACCTTGCAATGTGGATCATAATTTACTGTATAACAATCATAGTCTAACACACTATGAATCTATGATTATCAAAGTTTTTTTTTTTTTTTAATGAATGACAAGGAATTAGTAGCCAGTACATGAAAGTGTGTACCGGGTAAATCCCACCTTGTAATCTAAATTGATAAAAGACCACAAAGATATATGTCCTGTTTGGTAAATGGTTGTTGCTGATTGGGTTAGTTGTTTGGGTTAGAAAGTATGATTTGTTGATAACATTAGCTGATTGTAGAAAGTTGGTTGGTAAATTAGCTGTTAGCTGATAGATGTTTGGTATAATTTCTTTTCTCAAAAAGCTAATTGAAAAGGCTAAGGCCCTGTTTGGTAAATGGCTGTTGGCTGATTGGATTGGTTGTTTGAGATAAAAGGTATGATTTGTTAATAACATTAGCTGATTGTAAAAAGTTGTTTCATAGATTGGCTGTTAGCTGATAGCTGTTTGGTATAATTTTTTTTTTCAAAAGCTAATTGAAAAGGCTGCTTTGAGTAGCCTTTTGAATTTTAGTATTTTAAAGTTACAAAAAGCTTATTAATCAAACAACTAATAGTGATCAAATAAGCCAAAATTGACTGATAGGCTAATTATTTACCAAACAGGACCTAAGTAGCCTTTTCAATTTTAGTATTTTGGAGTTACAAAATGCTTATTAACCAAACAACTAATAGTGACCAAATAAGCCAAAATTGGCTGATAGGCTGATTATTTACCAAACATTATCATAAATTATCTTATGGTATCCATGCCGTAGCTGGCTGATTCAAATTAAGACGGTCAATATGTCACTCCTACTAAAAGTCAAACTTAGAATCTTGTAGAGTTGTGGTTATCAAATTAAAAAACCCACCTACTTGATTAAGAAAAAAATTTTGAAAATGCTAATTCGCATGCAACACCTGGCTCGATAAATAAAGTAAAGTCTAACACGCGTTGAAAATTTGAAAAGAGTCGAACTATAAAATTCGTTGTCAATAGGACAAATGGAGTAATGACAATAGGTGAATTATTCAAAAAATCATAGAATTTAAGGAAGAGAAGACTGACTAGTAAAGTTTAAATTCATTATGTGATCTGCTGCTATATGCCTATATAGTTTATTTTGATTGAAGGCAATAGGCGAAGAAAGTTTATACGCCATGGAATTCCGCGGGAAGGTTGGATTTCTGATTTCTCAGTTCTCACCCTCTGACACCAACTGATAATTTATTTTTTTATGCTCCCAATTTCATGTTTCTAAAGATATAATTACAGCACATCATTCTACAAATTCGTAAAAGCAAAAACTTGTGTGAGACCGTCTCACCGTGAGACGAGTCGGGTCGGGTCGGGTCAAGATGCAAATGTAACACTTATATGCACATATGTCATACTTATATGCTCAAATGTAATACTAATCAGAAATGAAATTTTTGTTATTTATAAGGGTAAATATAATACTTTTAAGGGAAAATACAATACTTTTACATTTCAATTTAAAAGTATTACATTTTTCCACAAAAGTATTATATTTGCCCTTATAAGTAAGGGGCACTTGTCAACATTACTTATTATGAAAAATGTATTACTTTTTCTCTAATAAGTAACAAAAATATATTATATTTGAGCATATAAGTATGACATTTGCACATATAAGTATGACATTTGCATGGTGCCTTGACCCGACTCGACCCGTCTCACGAATAAGGATCCGTGAGACGGTCTCACACAAGTGTGACCCATTGTAAATCTCACTTTCATGTAATAACTAACAAATCATACAAGAAAATTACGGAGTATATACATTTAATTTTGATTTGAGTTAAAATATTAAGGGTATTTGACAAAATATTTAATTTTGATTACAGTTAAAATATTGAGAGTGTTTGACAAATAACTATTCGCGGATGCATAACGAGCCCCTCATTTTGAGAAGTTATTCCAATACTGCTATTGATGATATTTAATCCTTTTTATCTCTTATAACAAATTTTACTTTTATAACCAGTCAGTCAGCTAGACAGCTACCCACACAAGCATTATTCTATTTCTTTCCTTGCGTAGATTAACGTCTTCTATAGGCACCATAGTTGACTTTCTACGCAAAGTGTCAAAATAGGCCTATGTATTTTCAAAATATAATTTATAATACAATTTTAGGAAATATGTGGACAACTCTTTGATAACATATAGATAATGAGGCATCCAAATATATTACTCACCGTTAATCCCAATCTGAATTATAGTTTCTAAATCACACACAGGAGAGACAAATTATTACATTTTGATACAACAATTTTGCTTCACTTACTAGCCTACCTCTTTTGGGTTAATAATCAATAGTATTTCATAAATTTATTGGATGACGAATCAGTCAATGACTAGAAAATAAAATCTCGAGTTTATGGACAGTATCAAGTCCACCGTCTACATTCATTATCGGATTTGCATTGAGTTAAGTCAATAGGCGAAGAAAGTTGATACAGTATGGAATTCCGCAGGATGGTTAGGTTTCTCACCCTCTGCCAACAATTTTTTCTGATTATTTACGTTTTCTGTTCAAAATTTGGCATTTCTAGAGATACAATCACTGCCGATCATGTTATGGAAGCATCAGAAACTATACTCTCCAATTCCCAAATTTTCAAGATGCAATTTTTTAGCCCGGAAAATTCTACAGAGTATTACGTTGGCATCATGTTCAACGTCCCTTCAATGGCCGTTGTATGGGTAGCCAACAGAGACAAAGGTATGGATGATTCCAGGGGAAGCATGGGAATCTCAGAAGATGGGAATCTTGTGGTGTTGGATGGAGAGAAGAGACTAGTATGGAAATCTAATATTTCTACTTCTTCTCCTGCAAATACTTCTGCTCAGCTCCTGGATACTGGAAACTTGGTGTTGAAAGATAGCTCAAGTGGAAGATATTTATGGGAAAGCTTTGGTGAAACTTCAGATACTTTTCTTGAGAAAATGAAAATTGGCAGTGGAGTGATGAGTCTTGATATGATGAATGAGTTGAGATCCTGGAAAAGTCCTTGGGATCCATCCCCGGGGAGTTTTTCTTATCGTCTTCAACCTCAAAGCATTCCAGAGGTGGTTGTCATACAAAATGACAGTAAGCTTTACTGGAGAAGTGGTCCATGGAATAAGCAGATATTCATTGGACTGCCTCACATGAATTCTTTCTATAACTCCGGAATTCAAATCATTAACGACAACGCGGGGGGCATGGCCTATATAACCTATACCAACATGAAGCAGTTCAATAAACTGCACAATGTCCTCAACTCTACCGGTTGTTTCTTGGAGAGGTATTGGGATGAAGAGAAGAACCAATGGGTGGTGTCATGGGAAAGCTGTGGAAGTGGTCAATGTGATATGTATGGCAAGTGTGGACCTTTTGGAGTTTGTGATCCCTCGGCTTCAAATAGTTGTAGTTGTTTGCAGGGCTATAAACCCAGGAATGAAATGGAATGGGGAAATGGTAATTGGAGCAGTGGGTGCATCAGAAATGCTGCACTTCAGTGTCACAGAAACAACTCGGACGAGGCAAAGACCAAGAAAGATGGATTCTTGAAGTTGCAGATGGTGAAAGTGCCAGATTTTGCTCTTTGGGTGTCTTCTGTATATGACACTTGTGAAACAGACTGTTTGACAAATTGTTCTTGTATAGCTTATTCATACTACACGGGCATTGGTTGTATGCACTGGTCTGAAGATTTAATTGATATCCAGCAATTCTCCATGGGAGGAGCAGATTTATACATTCGTCTACCATATTCAGAACTTGGTCTGTATAAATGTCTTGCTTCAATTCTCTACACAAATATGTGTCTGTTTCTGTGTTCATCTGATCTTATTGTATTCCAATATTCTGATGGGTAACTATCTTTGATTTGTAGATCAAAAGAAAGGAAGGAAAGACCACAAAGTCATCATTATTGTAATTACATTATTGAGTATAGGCTCACTAGTAATTGCTTCTTGCATGTACTCTGGTTTGGTAAAGCACAGAGGTAAGTTCGTTGCTGATTCTACAAAATTTCACTTGTGAGTTTTGTTACAGATTACATACTACAAAGAATGCACTTTTGAATCAGGAAAGAAGTGGAATCACATTATACATTGGGGCAGAATATCTTCAAAAAACATGCATAGAGAAGGCGCCAGCCAAGTAGAGTTTGATGAGCTACCAGTATTTAACTTTGAGACCATAGCAAAAGCAACTCAAAATTTCCATTCCAACAATAAGCTTGGGCAGGGTGGTTTTGGTCCCGTCTACAAGGTATATACATAACTTTTCAGTTGTGACTACAAGTCTACAATAGATGGTTGTCTGCACAAAGTAAAATTAGGTGTGACATGTTTTATATATTATATGTAGGGAAAATTGGATGATGGACAAGATATTGCTGTGAAAAGGCTTTCAGAATCATCTTCTCAAGGCCAAAAAGAATTTATGAATGAGGTTGTTGTGATTTCCAAACTCCAACACCGAAATCTTGTTAGGCTGCTTGGGTGTTGTATAGAAAGAGGGGAGAAAATGTTGGTTTATGAGTTCATGCCAAATGGAAGTTTGGATGCTCTTCTCTTTGGTTGGTTAACAAACTAATATATAGTTATATAATATACTTTTTTCCTTCCTAGTGTTAATTCTAGTGATTGTGACTATCAGATCCCAACAAAGAAGTGTTTCTTGATTGGAGGGAGCGATTCATGATTATTGAAGGAATTGGTCGAGGCCTCCTTTATCTTCATAGAGATTCAAGATTAAGAATTATTCATCGAGATCTCAAAACATCTAACATCTTATTGGATGAACAATTAAATCCCAAAATATCTGATTTTGGCTTGGCCAAGATATTTGGAGGCAATCAGAATCAAGCGAGCACTCAAAGGGTTGTTGGCACATAGTAAGCATATATTTGCTATTCTGAATTTTGTGCTTCCCTTTGCAGAATCATAGAGAAAGAGGCCTCATTTTATTTGCCTAAATCATTTAATGCAGCGGATACATGGCACCAGAATACGCAATGAACAGAAGATTTTCAGAAAAGTCTGATGTGTATAGTTTTGGAGTTTTGTTGCTGGAAATTGTTAGTGGGAGGAAGAACTCTGCATTTTACCATGATGACTTTGCAATAAGCCTTGTAGCACATGTACGTTCTTTCAATTCTGTTCTACTCTAATCCTCAAAGAAAATTCTCAAAACTTCCCAAATTCAACGCCACAATTTCTTGATTTTCAGGCATGGAGACTGTGGAATTTAGAGAAGATAGAAGAAGTGGCAGACCCTGAAGTGTATGAGATGCGTTTCAAAATGAGTATCAAACGATGTGTTCATGTCGGTCTATTGTGTGTTCAAGAATGTGCAAATGACAGACCAAATGTTTCAACTATTCTGTTAATGCTTAGCAGTGACATTGCAGAACTTCCCTATCCTAAACAACCTGCATTTATTGGAAGGCAAAGCTCTCCGGACAATAAGTCTAGCGGTTCTTTGAATGGTGTTACAATTTCTAATATTGAAGGAAGATAATCTCACGCAACCAACTAATCCAATAATTCTCTTGTAAAGCTCTGGTTAATGAGGTAAGTGTATACAAAATATTGGTATTTTCAAACCACGATAGGGAAGTAAGGTTAGCAATTTGAAGTAATTGATAAATGGATTGTTAATACAATTATAGTGTTTGAAAATTAATTAACTCTTGTAAGAATAAACAATATTAAAGAGTTTTAAGCTATATTTTCTTTTGAGTAAGAGTCAAACTATACGTGTAACCAAGATTGTATCCATATTAGTTTCATAGTTATTGAGATATGAATGGCTATGTAAAATAAATTACTGTTTATGTAAAATCGTAAAGATATAATTTATAATTAAAAGTGATATATTTAACAATTAAAAATCAAATAAATTAAATATTATTCTCAAATTAAGGGAAAATATAATAATCAAAAGATAAAATTACAAGTACACGTTATTCCAATAACAATCTTATTTGTGATGGGAAACGCATATGTTATTATTAGGATTCTATATTTTATCAGTTTTAAAAATTCTTTTTCCTTTTCCATGTATTATTATAAACCTTCCTTTACTAATCATGTCCTAACTAAGTTAATCGTAAAATTAATTTAGTTGGAGTAGTGAATAATGGCATGAACTCATATTTTCTTCATAAAAAGAAAAAAGATAAAATGGATAAAGCAATATGTTTATGATATGATAGATAAATTACATGTGTATGTGGAATTCCCATAGTGAACCAACTTCTCCTACTTATCTTTTTTTTTTCTTTTTTTCTTTTTTTCATTAATTATGATACACGTAGACAGCTAATAATAATAAAAACACATAAATAAATAATAGAGAAGGATTTGCGGTGACTGGCCATGTTGTCCAGTGACATCTCCAGCCCCAGACCGAATGAACTAAAAGCCTACGTGTGGAGCAATTCTATCCAAGTTGACTTTCTACGTTAATGGAAATGTTCTCCACGCTCTGTTCCGTAGCGGTAAAATCGAAGCAACTATATTGTTTCAATTTTTTTTTTGAAAAAATATTGTTTCAATTGATTGATCAAGCGAATCATAATTATTATAATTACTACGTCAATTATTCAAAAAACTTAATTTATTATACTATAATAATAATATTCAAATGATAATGAATTGAGTTATATCCAGGCAGAAGATTATAAAACTTTCTTTTCCGTTTTTATTTATTTATTATTTACTCCGTATTAAATTAAGTTTGGAGTTGGCGTTTTTATATGTTTGCAGTGTCCCCTCTTGGTTTACTACTTTTTTTTTTTTTTTTTTTTTTACAACTTGATATCAAAATATCAAAATTCTAATTCTAATTTGATACGGTATTTAATAAAGTATTATTTGTGATTATGTTCAGTATTAATGTTTTTGACCAAAACAGTATACAACGTATAATAACTTTTAATTTCATACTGTAGACTATACACATAAGACTTTACTCATATTTTGCTCCTATTAAAATCTCCAATCCTAAGTCCCTACATCTCAACCTAATATGATAATTAGGATGATTGTCGGACCGGGGGCGTGAGGGGCCCTTAGAGTTGAGGATTCAACATTTTGGGGGAAGAGTATTTAGAATAATGTAAATCTAATCTTTATATCATGGACTAGGGTTCACAATGCACTCTAGACTCTAGTCCATTATATAAATTATGGAATTGCCATATAAATCACAATAACTCCTGCTAATTTTGAATCTTGGTCTCTTTTCTTAATACATCATACTGAATTAGTGGGTTAGACTTGTGCTTTCACTTTACTCATATTATGGAAAAGATGAAAATTAGTGTGTTAAGTTAGTCCAAATTTTTACTGTTTGGTCTTTAAATTTGGAGTGATATTTATTTACGTTATCTTTCATTTTCAAGGCAAGACTTTTGAAGACCATATACGAAACGGGGTTACAGCTCGGAGATTTTGAACGGGGTCGGCGGGTTCCTAAATTAGCCATGCTTTTTCTCCCTTCTTTCTATCGTCATACCAAACAATTCCAAAGGGCCTAACTTTCGGCCCTTTCCGTATACAAAAAAGGAATTTGGTCATTACTCATTAACTCTCGAGAATGAGAAACGCCGCCGAGGATCACCGTTACCCACTCTGGTTTTTTCTGATTTCCCAAATTTTTATCGGAAATCTCGCCGTGGCTCTCGCCGTTGACTCCATCACCCCGACGCAGCCACTCGCCGGCAACCGAACCTTGGTGTCCTCCGATGGGCTCTTCGAATTGGGGTTCTTCACTCCTAACGGCTCCGATCAAAGTTACGTGGGGATATGGTACAAGGAAATTGAACCCAAGACGGTAGTTTGGGTGGGTAACAGAGACGCGCCTCTCGGCGGTTCCGCCGGAATCTTGAAAATCGGGGAAGATGGCAACGTCCATCTGGTCGACGGGGGCGGGAATTTTATATGGTCGCCGACGAATCAATCGGCGGCGAGGAACACCGTCGCGCAACTCCTGGATTCCGGGAACTTCGTTCTCCGGCGAGAAGACGATGAGAATCCGGAGAATTATCTGTGGCAGAGCTTTGACTACCCGACGGACACATTGCTGCCGGGTATGAAACTCGGGTGGGATTCGAAAACCGGGTTGAACCGCTACATCTCGGCGTGGAAAAGCTTAAATGATCCAGGCGAGGGGCCCATCAGCTTCAAACTAGACATCAATGGCCTTCCGGAGATTTTCTTGAGAAGCAGAGACAAAATCGTTTACCGGAGCGGGCCGTGGAACGGCGTGAGATTTAGCGGCGTCCCGGAAATGAAACCCACGGCCACTATCACATTCTCGTTCGTGATGACGAAGAACGAGAGGTACTACTCGTTTGAGCTTCACAACAAAACGTTATACTCTCGATTACTCGTGACCCGTAACGGGAACCTCGAAAGGTACGCGTGGATTCCGACAAGTAAAATTTGGAGTAAATTCTGGTACGCTCCGAAAGATCAGTGCGACAGCTACAAGGAATGCGGAACTTTCGGCTTCTGCGACACCAACATGTCGCCGGTGTGTCAGTGTTTGGTCGGGTTCAGACCCAAAAGCCCACAGGCCTGGGATTTACGCGACGGGTCGGATGGATGTGTTAGGTACCACGAATTGGAGTGCCGGAAAGACGGGTTTTTAACGATGAATTTCATGAAGTTGCCCGACACTTCCAGCTCTTTCGTGGACACGACGATGAATCTTGACGAGTGTATGAGGATGTGCAAGAACAATTGCTCCTGCACCGCTTATACAAACTCCAACATCTCCAATGGCGGCTCCGGCTGCGTCATTTGGACGACGGAGCTTCTTGATATGCGGCAGTACGCGGCGGTCGAAGGTGGCCAAGCTGTCTACATCCGCGTAGCTGCCTCCGATGTAGGTACGCTTCCATTTACCTTTTTAACGCAAATCGCAATCACTATTTGAGAGTGTACATAGTTTAAATGTGTCCGATAGAGGTCCGTAAAGATCAAATCCATTTATTAGTAGTTAGAGGATCATTGAACGGAGATCTGTGAAAGGTCAAGTTCGGCACCTGCTTCTAAAAAATATGATTACAGTCTATAACTTTTTGCATAGTGATAAGAAAATGTCAAGAACATAAATCAGTTTGGGTTATTTATAAGTATAAGGTAAACCAATTTAGGTTGTCAGTAGGTATGCTCTTGCACATCTTATAATTTTGTGGTTATTAAGTCAATCGTCTGAACAACTTGGTTGTTGTGCCTCGTAATGTTCTACAATTTTATCTATCCTTTGATTCTTTCCGGTTTCCACTAACTTATCATCAGTCCAACATTACATTATTTTATATAAATCCATCCTACTAATTCATAACGGAATCAATTATAGATTAACAAATATAGCAAAACATGCAATTCCCATTAGAACAATTCAAAGTTCTGAAATATTAAAAAGGGGTTGTTGGCATTGTACTTTGAACATTTCTGATGATTCTCACAATCATATGCACTGTACTATTCGTAAATAATTTATAACAATTTGCAAGCGAAGAATTTGCAAAATAGTTGAGAGAGGTTTGAATACCAAACGTCTGATAATGACTTAAAAACAACTCATAAGAAATGCCCGTCCTATTTGTTTGTCTTTTTTAATTATTAGTTTTTGATTGCACATTTTCTCTGCCTTTCTTATGCCACCCTCCTAATTCCTAAATGTGATGTGATGTGAAATGAAAGGAATATTAGACCAAATTAATACTAAAAATGCGGGAGTCGATAGATTCAAGGTACATAATTTTCTTATTAAGAAAACATTTTTTTTATTTGTGTCTTCTAATGTGACTTTTATCACATTATTTATGGGGTAAGAAAATGTTAGGGATGCAAGGTAGGATTTTGCTCCCGTCAATGCACCCCTAAATATCGGAACGAAATACGAAAAATTAAAAGAGCAGGTCATTTTAACAACCGAATGTTATCTGTTATGTTAGAAAGTAGGGTGGAAGTTCGCATTAAAATTTGTTAATTTTAATAGAATTAATTAATTTATTTTATTTCTAAAAAAACTAATTCATTTATAACTAATAAATAAAAGGTTATTATATAATATTGTTTATATTAAATCACGATCAATAGTGTAATTTTTAATGTAATTTTTTGTTTTTCATTCGGTGAAATTCAAAATTTTATCCTTATGTTTGGGGTGATGATGGGTGCGTGGCATGTTTAACTTGAGGTGGGTATCCAAACAATCCTTGTTGGTAGGTGCTAATTAATATCACAATGGGTCCCACTAAAAGTCGTATCAATTTCTGGCTCCTTTTCACGACGTGTAACGCCGTGGCCGACGATTTTGACTTATGATGGTTTTAGGTGGGCGTTTTAGCCTTTAGGTGGTCCCAACACCATAAAATCATGTTTGTTTGATGCATTAACTTGTAAATTACTTTGATCCTAAGTAAAAAAGGAGTAATTGTAAATCGGAATGAGTGATTGGGTGAAAATATTATCTTGTCACATTCTCAGTTGAGTTCGTTACATAAGGCTATAAATTTAAAATCTTTAGTTTACTTAAAAAATTAGTTGATTGGATTATGACTTTTTAAATTGGTCATGTCTACTGAGTCATTGAATTACTGTGATTAATATGGGTAGCGGTTTTTGTTTTGTTTTTTTTTATAGTGTTCTTATTTCAAAAATGTTAATTTATTGGTAATGAATATATTGTAAGTGATGTGACTTGTGTAAGTATAGTACCTGTTCATATTCATTACCCACCATAAATTATTGACCCTTGGTTAGCTAGATTTAAGCATAACGTGTGATACAAAATTTATTGTGAAACTTTGGTACAAGTAGCATTTTATTTTTTATTGTTTGGTCATATCTTAATGGCTGTTAGTTGGACATATCTACTTTTTCCAAACATGAAAAGAATATTGGAAGATAGGAAAAAGAATATATATGTTTTTTCATAACTGTTTACAAAATGTAAAGGCAGCACCATCCCAGTTCAATTATGAAGCTTTTGCTTTCTGAAAACAAATAAAGAAAAAAAAAACTACTTTTTAAATAAATAAACAGATATACTCTAGTCAATGACCTTGTGGCTCTCCCAAATGCTTCAGTAAATTGAGAAAGTAGCTATGAACAGATACTATATTGTAACAGAGTCGGTAGTACTAAAAAAACCGATATATTCTATGTTTCCTTTTTCACATTTCCAGTTCTAGAATTCAAAGTACTAAATTACTAGGTAGAATGAAGTAACAACAACTCAGTCATCATGTTATGATTTCAGCACAAGGTGGAGATTCTGGGGATGCTTCTGGGAGGACTAAGCGAATACTCATAGCTTGTGGCATTGCAGTTGGTGTTGGTATTCTTCTATTTGCATTAAGTGCATTATTCATATTGAAAAGAAGGCAATCCAAAAGAGCTTTAGGGAAAAATACAGAGCTTAGAGGTAATTAAATCGTGAAGATTATTATGTCCTCTGCATTTCATGTCATTGTGCATCTTATTGGTTTCTATTTCATCATATCTGTCTTTAACCGACAGGCTTTCGCGATAGAAGTCAAGATCTTCTAATGAATGCGGCTGTGATCCCGAGTAAACGAGAATATTCTGGCGAAACCATGACAGATGAGTTTGAGTTGCCATTGTTTGATTTTAGCACCATTGTCGTGGCTACTGACAACTTTGCTGATGTAAATAAGCTTGGCCAAGGCGGTTTTGGTTGTGTGTACAAGGTACATTCGAATAATTTCTGTATTTTTGACACTATAGAGAAGAGCACATTCAGTGACAGAAAGAACTAAAAAGTTAGTCTGCAATTTCTGCAGGGAATGGTTGAAGGTGAAGAAATTGCGGTGAAGAGACTATCAAAGAATTCTGGGCAAGGAGTGGAAGAATTTAAGAATGAACTCAGATTGATTGCGAGGCTTCAACACAGAAACCTTGTTCGGCTTCTCGGGTGCTGTGTTGATATGGAAGAGAAAATCCTGATATATGAATACATGGAAAATAAGAGCCTGGATTCAACTTTATTCAGTAAGTTCTTTCGATTATTGCACTGTATGTGAATGAATTTCCAGTTTATATGTGTTTTGGAGTCAAACTTATAGGCTCCTTACTAGCTGTCCTGATCAAATATATGTGTATGCAGACAAGCAGAGAAGCTCACTACTCAACTGGCAAACACGCTTCAACATCATTTGTGGGATAGCTCGGGGGCTTCTGTATCTTCACCAAGATTCGAGGTTTAGAATAATCCATAGAGATCTCAAAGCCAGCAACATTCTCCTCGATAAAGAAATGAACCCCAAGATATCGGATTTTGGCATGGCAAGGATTTTTGGAGGGGACGAGACGGAAGCAAACAATACAAAGAGAGTCGTGGGAACATAGTAAGAACTAAGAACCAAACCCTATGTGATCTCTTCAGTCTTCAGTAACCAACTTTTGTTATCATTTTTATTTACTCAAATGTTATTCCCTCAAATGCAGTGGATATATGTCCCCCGAATATGCAATGGATGGGCTCTTCTCGGTGAAATCTGATGTTTTCAGCTTCGGAGTTCTAGTGTTGGAAATTGTGACCGGGAAGAAGAACCGAGGATTCTATAACCAAAACAACCAGCAGAACCTTCTTGGACATGTAAGTACATCACTAACAATCTCTTCCCTTTAGCAAATTATAACAAAGAATGTAACTTTGGGTTCTGCAGGCTTGGAGGCTATGGAGAGAAAGAAGAGGCTCAGAGCTATTGGATTCAGCCATAGGAGAATCATACTCCCTATGTGAAGTAATGAGATGCATTCAAGTTGGTTTGCTGTGTGTCCAAGAACAGGCAGAAGACCGACCAAACATGGCAACTGTGGTCTTAATGTTGGGCAGCGAAAGCGCGACGCTTCCCCAGCCTAAACACCCGGGGTTCTGTCTGGGAAGTAGGCCTGCAGATATGGATTCATCCACCAGTAATTGCGACGAATCTTGCACTGTAAATCAAGTTACAGTCACCATGCTTGACGGGCGCTAGTTGAAGGTGAGACCTCACTTGCATAATTGTATAGCTCAAGAAGCCAACAAATTTTCTTTCATATCTACATCTTACAGCTTGACTTTTGTGTCAGCTAAATGGCTACAGCTTACAGAAGACTATTTACTCTTTTTTTTTTTTTTTTTGGTTTCCTTTCTTTTTCATGTCCTTGACATTTGTTGTAAATTGTATCATCTCTCATCTGTGATTTAAATGAAATTAGATGTATTTCAATTTTGGAATTTCAAGAACACGTGTTTCTTGTTTTTACCCACAATCTATCACCCAATCTATCACCCAGAATTCAACTGAGCTGGTGTTTCTTCTGTGACAATAATGTAAAGCCATGAAGTGCGGATCAGAATCATTAATGTTTAGACTTCACTAGAAAGAACAAAAAGAGGACTTAAATGGCGGTCTATAATGGAGATTGCACCCAAGACTTTGACTTGTAAAAGTCTGCATAGGAGGCTTTGTTTCTAATTTTCTCCCATTCAGTTACATATTTGCCTTTATTATATCCTTAGTGTCAAAGCCCATTTTCTACGGCAACTCATTCTTGAAACTTGAAAGCTGAACTTTAATTAATTCCTCATGGATGACTGTATTCTGAGTTGAGATCATTAGCCATGGAAACCTTAATGACCACCATTTTCTTCTTCTTCTTCTTCCTCCTGGTTTCTCTGTTCTATCAGTCTGTTTCTGTGGATACTTTAGCTCCAAATCAAAGCCTCTTGGACAATGAAACGCTTGTTTCGCCTGGCCAATCTTTTGTGCTAGGCTTCTTTAGTCCACTGGGCTCGGAGAATCGCTATGTGGGGATTTGGTTCAAGAATGTGGCACAACAAACTGTGATCTGGGTAGCTAACAACAACAACCCGATATCGAATTCATCTGGGGTGCTCAGGGTCACGGCCAGGGGGGAAATAACTATCGGTTTGGTCAATCAAACAGAAATCATTTGGAGCTCGAATTCGTCTTCTGCAGCTGCAAGCAATCCAGTCTTGCAGCTGCTGGAGAATGGTAACTTGGTTGTGAGAGAAGGGGATAATGGTGACAATTATCTCTGGCAAAGCTTTGATTATCCTCGCGATACGTTGGTTCCAGGCATGAAGCTTGGGTGGAACCTCAGAACAAGGAAAGAATGGTTCATTACATCCTGGAAAAGCCTGCAGGATCCCTCAACTGGGGATTCCAGTTACACTTATAGGCTCGACATTCGTGGGCTTCCAACTTTGATTCTTCGTCAAGGATCCAACATTCAGTACAGAAGTGGGCCGTGGGATGGCCTTCATTTCGGTCGTTATGCCATCAGTACACCCAACTCCCAGGTGGTTGTGCCAATTATGGTTTATGATGATGAAAACCTGTACTACACGTATAAAAATGGCGAGACATCTGTGATTTCAAGATTCGTGGTGAACCAAACCGGGATGATCAAGCTGTATTTATGGAGCCAGGACCAAACCCGATGGACTGATATTGCTACTATACAATCAGACACTTGTGACACCTACAAATACTGTGGCAGCAACAGTCTTTGCAACATAAATGACCAGCCTTTGTGTCAATGTCTGGATGGATTTGAGCCAAGAAATCCCCAGGAATGGGAAAGGTTTCAGTGGAGTGAAGGGTGTAGAAGAAAGGTGCCATTGAATTGCAGTGAACCGCATGGATTTATGACAGTATCCGGGATGAAGCTGCCTGAAGGGTCACAAGTTTTGGGGGAGAAAACAATGAGTGTAGCAGATTGCAGAACTTATTGTTTGAGGAATTGTTCTTGTATAGCCTATGCCTCGACAGCAGCTAATGGATGTGTGGTGTGGTATGGAGACTTGCTGGACATGAGAACGTACTATGACGATGGACAGGAACTGTATGTTCGGAGACTGGCTTCCGATCTTGTTGGTGAGTTTTAATGATCTTTCATGTGTGTTTTGTCTCCTAGGAAGAATTAGCATAAGAATAAAGGCAAATTCTTGATATATGGAAGCTCTTTAACTTATGTTGGATGTGTTGTTGGACTGGGAGGATCATTGACTGAAAACTTTAACTTATCTGCATTTTTCTCCCATTCTTGGATGGTGAATGCTTCCAGGCTCCAGCAAAAAGGGACACAAAACAGCTGTGATTGCATCAGTATCAGTAATTTCAGGGCTGTTTCTTCTAGCCCTGATCAGTTGGTATGGCTTCCATGTAAGGAGTAGTAGAAGAAGAGGTAATTACTACATCTGTTGTTCTTTTTTTGGATGACGAGAGAAATGCACACACTATTCGAAAGTGTGCACGGAGTAAACCCCACCTCGCGACTTAACTGCAAAATCAAGAAGCCCAATAGGCTGCTCGAGGGTGTGCACGGGGTAAATCTCGCCTTGCCACCCTAGCAGCAAAAACCAGGAAGCCCAATAGGCTGCTCTTACAGGGAGCCGAACTTGGAACCTTGTGGCTAGCAAACCAACAGCTAAATAGCCTAACCAATTTGGCTTGGATTGCTCTGCAGATTTGTTTAGTGTTATGGTTTGTCTTTATTCTTCCCTTGGATAAAACAAAAATAGGCTTTTACCTAATGCTTACATAGTTACATCTTCAGGAGCTGAGGAATTTGAAGGTCAAAACCAGGACAACAAACCAGACATTGGAGAGGAAGATCTGGAACTACCATTATATGATTTCGACACAATTTCTACTGCAACAAGTGACTTCTCATTTGCAAATAAGATTGGCGAAGGCGGTTATGGACCTGTTTATAAGGTACTTAACATTGGCATGTATCAAGATTGTAAATCTTAGGATTCTAACCAAGCTGTTAATACTTAGTAAAACTCTGCAATATGTGCAGGGTGTTCTCCCAACAGGACAAGAAATTGCAGTTAAGAGGCAAGCAAAAGACTCTGGGCAAGGGTTGGTTGAGTTCAAGAATGAAGTTATCTTGATTGCAAAGCTGCAACATCGAAATCTTGTTAGGCTTCTGGGATGTTGCATTCACAGAGATGAGAAACTGCTGGTTTATGAGTACATGCCAAACAAGAGTTTAGACTTGTTCATTTTTGGTAAGTCTCTTTTGTTCATTCATACTGCTCTCTGTCAGTAACTATAGATTTTAACAAAAAATAGGCTGATTAAACTAGATCAAACGAAACGCGGGATGCTTGATTGGAGAAAGCGTTTCAGCATCATTGAAGGAATTGCCAGAGGGCTCTTATATCTCCACCGAGATTCAAGATTGAGAATCATACATAGGGACTTAAAAGTGAGCAACATTCTCCTTGACAACGAGATGAATCCTAAGATCTCGGATTTTGGTTTGGCAAGGACATTTGGTGGTGGTGACCAACACCAAGAAAGTACAAAAAGAATCATGGGAACATAGTAAGCACATTTAATTTCTCTTTGAAATCCCCGACACTCGGTACTAATACATAACGCACACAATTTCTTATCATATATTCTTGTCTAATCACTTGCAGTGGTTATATGTCGCCCGAGTATGCAATGAATGGACTATTTTCTGTCAAATCTGATGTCTTTAGCTTCGGTGTACTGGTTTTAGAGATCATCAGTGGTCAGAAAAACAGAACCTTTCATCACCCTGACCATGACCTCAGTCTTTTAGGACATGTGAGATCAAAACCAAAACAATTTGCCATTTCTTATTAGATCCACTTTGTACACAAACAAAAAAAAAAACTTACTCTGTTGCCATTTCTTGAAATGAATTCAGGCCTGGAAACTATTTAATGAAGGAAAGGCTATGGAAGTTGTGGATGTATGTTTGGAGAGCCCAGATCCAGCAGCACAAGTCTTGAAATGTATCCATGTGGGGCTTTTATGTGTCCAAGAACGCCCAGAAGACAGGCCAACAATGTCCACCACTTTGTTCATGCTAGAGAGTGAAAGTCCAGTTCTCCCCAACCCTAAACAACCTGGTTTTCACTCTGAAAGACATGTAGCCGAGGCATATTATTCTTCATCAACTGGGAAGATGTCTCACGTTTCAAACGATGCAACAGTAACGTTATTACATGGTCGATGAGCTTTACCTTTTATCGGTAAACCAGTGAAGGCTGACCATGCTAGATTCAAATCAAGAAGACCTATAAATACCTGGAACTTAGAAATCTTGTGGTTACAATTCTATAAAGTTGAAAGTTTTGAATTCAAATTAGTCTCATAGTAGTGAAGATATCAGATGTCATATATTTTTCTTTAAAAAAAAAAACAATGTCATATACCATTTGCATTACAATTTTTATATAACGTAAGTAATTGAATTTTAAATAGAAATTAGTATCTGAGAAAGATGGTCTAAGAGATATAGTGAATTGGGCATGGCAATTAGGCTTCTCTGCCATTAGTATAATGGGCATTCAAATTAAACTTTGGCCTCCTCTCCTTTTCACATGTATACCACTTTAATATGTATACAATAGTCATAGCACATTTAGTATTATATTAAGATAATAACATGTTATATAATAGGAGCATTTGAAAATAAAAATATTAGATTGTTATGTAAACATAATTCATTAGTATGTATAGACTTATTTAAATTTTTAGAATATTATAAATATATTTTTTTAAAATTATATACAAATAATTTTTTTAAAAATTAATATATATTATGTAATTATAATTAATTTATTATTCTAAAAATATAAAAATTAAAAATTGTGTGGATATTCACCCTTATGTAAGTCAAGCACGCTTAACCATGCCCACTAATTTCCCTCCCGCAATGGAAATAGACTCAGCTTTGACTACTATAAGTCAAACGCGCTTAATCATAGAGTTTTTTTTGCTATTTGGTTATCATGGTAATAAATAAGTATACATTAACCATTTAATTACATCCCTCTCTATGATAAGCCACAATGTCACATCTTAAATCGAGAAAGGACTGAACTCGGCCAATCCGGCCGACACCCAACAAATGTAGAACTTGATCTAAATCCGCCTTATTAACATTCTTATCACAAATTGCTTGAGCTAGCCTTCTAATCCTAGGAAATAAAAATTATGTTTCACTTTCCAAATTCAATTTAACAAAATTCTCTAAATTTGCGTTTTTCATTAAAAAAAAAAAAAGTATTCAAATTTAAAAATATAAAAGTATTTGAAATCTAATTGCTTTTCATATAAAAGTATAAACGAGTGATAAATGATAATATAATAAGCAGTTGTGGAAGAAGTAGTAGGTACATAGATAGGATGAAGATAGAAAAATAATATAATAGAAGCTGAGTAAAGTAAGTGATGATAGTAATGAAGATAGTGATAATCGTAAGTAAGTATATATATTATAAGGTAGTTAAATCAGTGGATGGTACATAATTAAATGGGTGTACGATAGTAGTACGTAAGCATGCAATAGAATGATGGATAAAACGAATCGATGAATCACTATAATGAAAATAGTCTGTGTCGAGGATCAGATGAGACGAAGGGAAAGTTTTGAGAAGTGATGTTGTGGTCCGAATTGCAGAGTTATGAGATGAATGATTTAGAAAACATATGGAATTCCATGGACATAATGATCAGAATATGAATTTCCAAGATTACTGTGGTCCATATGATCCTCCAAGAGAAGGACTGGAAAACGAAATATCATTCCCATCGCTTCCTCGTCTCGTCACCTTTTCCCTCAACCTTTCCACTTCTTATTCTCATTGCCTTCTTTGACACTTCTTTTTTTGTTTCCTTCTTTTTTTCAGACTTTAAAAAATATAATTTCAGTAAGTTACCGCCTGCAAGCTGTGATTCGATTGAAGATGAATAAAGTGAGAAGACTTTTAATAGCCCAAAACTGGAAAAGTGTTAAACTTCTTGTGCAAGACAAAATATAGGGCTTATAATGATTTGCCAAATCGAGTAAAGCTATGCTTTATTACCATTACAATGATTCTAAGATGCTTCACGTTTAATTTAGTTTTCTAAGTTGTGAAAATTAATATGATAGGTTCCGGAGCATAATACTATACGTATATTTTTTGTTTTGTTTTGTAGTTTAACATTTGTACTTCTAATTAACCTCATTAAGACTTTAATTTGCACAAGTATATGACGGTGTCTTTTACAATTTGGCAATTGAGTCTAATTCGAAGGCAATTGTTGATTATGCTTACAAATGCTCAAAAAGTATTCTTACTAATCATGATTAATTATCTTAAATTTTATCCTTAGTTAACTATGATATGATAATTTTACCTTTACTTCTGTTTTTATTTTATTATTATCACTTTCATCAGGAAATACTATGATGATAACTATTTACCATTACTAAAAATATTCTCCCTAAATATAAAATATTAAAACATTTTTTAAAGTACTATACAACTAAAACTTAATAAATTTAAAATTCCATGCAATCCACTCTTTTAAACCTACCACCCGAGTGCCCTCACTAAAAATTTTTTCTGTCTTATCAATAATGATTAATTATTAATTATTAATTTTATATATATGTATAACAACAACAATAATAAATGTAATATATAAAACTCAAAAAATAATCTATCTAATATTTGTTTTACTATTTGAGAGGATAAAATTTTAAATTATAACAATACTTTTGATTAGATTAAATTTATAATCTCTTGACCGTAAACTTTTTACCTTGATTAACTATTTAATATGACCAAGCCTTTCAACGATTGCAAAGACTAATGATTAAATTATTATAATTGGATTCGGGTTGTCAAGTGTGACTACATACCCTAAAATTTCAAAATGATATATAAAAGTGCAATTTGTAGGATTATATTATATACTTGCCTTTTGCATTTCTTTTTTGTAAATTTTCTTAAACATTGACAAATTAAATTAAATATGTGTAATGATAACATTTCTCTAATTTGCTCTCCAAACCTTTGATTTACGAAAAAACTCGCAATCGAAATCAAAATGTTCATTTTGAGTTAAGTTCGTATTATAATACTAGGCGACAAAAGATCACAATAAGATAAAAGCAGCATAAGTTAATCTCCGAACCTAAAACATATATAATAATAATAATAAAAGTGGGTGTCCTCCTGACTTCCACTATAACATTCCAAATGAATAAAGAAATGAAAAGGCCACAGACAATCAACAAAAATTAGCTCAACATCAACGAACATACATTAATTCCTTTGTCTTTTTGCCTTTTGCATAAGTAAAGAAAAGGTAGCTGCCCTTAATTGCAACAATTAATGAAACCCACACAACAATTAATATTAATACAGAAACAGGAACAGAACCCCTTACTTAATCTGCTAAATTCAGCTCAACCAACATATCATATCCCACCATAACATTTGTTAATCAGTACTGAACCACTTTTCAAAATTAAATAACCTAATTAAAACCTTGTATTATCAGCTAAATTTAGCACCTGTTCCTGTCTCTCACCGGATTATTATTATTGTTTATAACAACTCGATCTACTACATTATCCTCTGATTTAACCCTAATCATCACTTCATTCATGGCCCAGACTTAGCTGTCTCCTGTCGGATGCTCACTGCTTTAAGTTTCTCCATCTCCAACACAACATGGCCAACTAATTCCGGCCACCATTAATCTGCAGTCACTACCTGAAGGATGCCCCGAACGTTGGTGTCCAGAAATCGGAACTCGTCTCGGTTGCCACGGGAAAAGTGCTTGATATAGGCACCAGGCATAGCCCTCGACTTCTTAACTCTGCTTTTCTCCCTTCTTGATCCTGATCAAGATACATACATAGTATATATATAAGTCATCATGCACAATATAATGTAAATGTGATTGCAGTGCAAAATTTCTGGATATGGTGAAATAATAAATACATAGTAGATAGTCTTGTACCTGTTGATGATGTTGAGAGACTGAACAACCATTTTTCAAATATGGAGCACTCAACACCTGAAATCATGCAACACAAGCATAAATTTAGCGTTTCAGTACTGTTGTGTATGTCTCATATGTACTAGAAGTTGGTGTTGGACAGAACGAAACCTAGTGAAGGTCACATAGTGGAATGAAGTCCAATACCTATCTAGGTTACATTTAGAGGCAATATGATACCTGTAACCTTACTATTATCACAATTAATAAAATAACACATTCACTACCTACATTGATCAACCACGTAAATCTTGTCTTCTTTACTTTTTGTTATTAGTTTTTATTCTTGGGTTTATCTTGACATTTACTTTTGCAAGTGGGTTGGGTATTTAAAAAATGGCCAGAAAAAGGGAGAGGAGAAGAAGAGGGAAGGTGGAGCATACATTGACTTGATCATGGAGGAACTTTATGTACTCAATAGCTTCATGGAGAACTGAGGCAGTATCAGTCTGAAATTTTCAAAACAATTAATTAATGAATGATATAAGCAAAAAAATATAAATGGAGAAATAGATATATACAGTAGTGTTTGGAAAAAAGTTAGAAGAAAAAGTCCAAATTAAATGTAAACTACCTTTCCAAAAGGCGAAACCAATTGCTGGAGCGCAGTTACTCGGTCCCCCAGCTTCTCCTTGCGGACCTGCAACCCATCCAGATAACAAATTAAAGCTCAAACCTCTCTCCTCCATTTCTTTAACCGGCCTAATCATTATTCTTCTCACAAAAGTTGTAATTTAAAGCTATATTGTGTGTCGTACCTTAAAAGTTGGCAATGGTGATGGCGTTTCAATTCGCGGTCGCTTAAATGCCGGTTCCTCGTTGCTCGCTTTCTTAGCCATGGCGCTAGACTGTCGCGCTCCTTCAACGTTACTAGACTGGAACAGATAACCCAAACCTTAATTTAATTGGATCATATAATATAACATGAAATTAATTAAATTGAATTATTGAATTTGTTTATATATATATATATATATATATATATATATATATATATATATATATATATATATACCTTTCTACTGGGTTTAGATTTGTCACTGAATACTGAAGGGAGGAACTGCGACTGAGTGGAAGGTAGAAAGGCGGCGCGGCCGTCATTTAACGACGCCGGAGATTGATTCCAGAAGGATGCAGGGAAAGTGGGTTTTAGCAAAGGAGGTGAAAAGTCATTCAAATTTGGCCGGAAATTGGCCGGCGCCGGTGCATAACTAATCTGCTGGTTACTAAGCAGAGGTTGTTGTTGTTGGGGTTGAGGATCTGAGTCAAGCAGTGTTTGCAGCAAATTTGAAGGATAATTATATGATGGAGAGAAGTTAGTAACTGATGGGGTTGAATTAGAAAAATCTTTTGGGACGATGGGTTTGAACGAAGAATCTGAACACTCCACCCCAATTTCTTGCCCGTAATTCAGCCTCGAATTCCGGTCTTCTTGTAGCATCGCCCTTTCATTTGTTTGTCTGGTCACAAATTAAATTTCAAGAAAATTAAAGAATTGATTTTGATTCCTAAATAAGCAACCCTTTGTTTAAACAAAACAAACCCAGAAAATAAAAACCGATATGAATAAGGAATTGAAGATCAAGATTAGTATGCTTACACTACTAAAGCTTGGTTCCAATCAGTTGTGGCGGTGGATGAAGGAGAAAGGCCAATACCCAGCATGTGAAGAGTTGAATTATCCATGGACATGTTATGAGTTTGATGATGAGATTTGGGGAGTTCTTGAAGCACCACCGACGATCCCTCGGAAGATTCCTCGCTTGATCGTCCCTTCATGTTCACCAACTGATTATGATGATGATGATGATGATCGTCGTTATTATTAGCCCATGCAAAGTTTCCCATCTCGTTAATCGACGCCGCCGAGCAAGGCGACGCTCCGAACATGCTTCTCGCCGGATTCCACCAGCTCCCGCCTCCGCATACTCCGGCGGCTGTCATAAAATCATCCGCCATAACGGCTGATATTTTTATATTAATTTGGTACTTGCAGCGAGCTTTGAAGCTAAACCTTAGATAGATGTTCTTGTGTTTTGTGAGTATATGGTTACATGAAACTAAGTTGTTGATAAGGGTTGGTATTTATGTACACAATATCATGGTTATGTATGGACCGTAGGGCCATGGGGGTGGGGGTGGGGTGGGAGGAGTTGTTGCAATTGAAACTACCGGAATATGGTTGACATTGAAAAAGGGGAGATGATTAGACAAACCAAGAGAGGGCATGTATTAATTTTAAATGTTTCTATATATGCTTTTATGACTATCGAAATCGAATCCATATGTACTTAGTAATGTCTTTGTGAGAGTGGTTCTAATAACTAGAGTGAATTGTAGCTTGCTTGAAATCTTGAATTATATCACCGAAAATACAAAGTGAATAAATAGCTGCTAGCTGATTGAGTTAGTAAGTTTAATTAGTTGATAGCCGGTAAATTAGCTGTTAGCTGAGCTAATTGGTTACATACAAAACATTTATGTCGAATGTTTAACCAATTCCAACAGCTAATAGTGGTCAAATAAGTTAAAATTAGTTAATAAGTTAACTATGATACCAAATAGGACCAATATCTATTTCAAAATTTACTTTAAACTTTTATTCCATACTTTCAATTTTTTGTATATGTAGACAACTTTTTCTAAACCGACAAGATGAAAATGTTATATTCATGCTTACCACATCAAAGGAGTAGAATTTTGGGAGTCTGCATAGTAAAACTCTTCATGGATATTAGTGTAGTATATAAAGAAAAAATACTTTTATGTTTAATTACTACATTTTTTTTGTATTATATTTTTTATTTTATAACTTGATTTCATTTAATTAATTTTCAATAAAGTCTATAAATTTATTAATAATTAATTATAAATATATGTCTAAAACGTTTTTTTAATTAATTATATGATAAAATAAAATGTTTAATATAAAAATTTGATTTAGATATCATTTTTCTTAAGCATTATGAAAGTAGAAACATGACAAGGAATTTTGGATCAAATTCTCTTTCATTATTTTTAATTTATTCTCTCTTTATTAGCAGTTCAATTATACTTTTTGGATATTATTTGTTTAATCTTTCTTTGGGTCATTTTTTATTATTATTATTTTGATCATCTACAAAATTCCTTTGTCGCTTATTAGCAAAGGATGTTGGAATGATGGTGAAGTTTGATGTGGCCGCCACGTCACTGTTTTGGACGAATAATAATGTATGTAGCTTTATTCATTATTTTAGTTTTTTTTTTAATTAAAGAATGCTTTTAAATATTAATTATTTTTAAATAGATTTTTTTTAATTTCATCATGTCAACTAATATATTATTTTTCACTCTGTTATGTGTCCATCATGCCATTTTCATAATATATTTTTAAAATTCATTGTTGTGTTGGTGTTAATCGGATTGTAGCTAACAGGTTGCATGTCCTATAGTGTTGTTCAGGCAAATTTCTGGGCAATCTTATGGGTTCCAACTTGTTTAGGATAGGAGTTCCATGGGGCAATCTAGGCGAGCTAGTCAGATAATTAATTTAATAATTATAAGATTTCAAGTTTAATTTTATGTAGAAGTTGTTTGTTGGCCTTTTTTATTTGAGCTAGTTAGATATAGACATGTTATAGGATGATTTATCTGTTTGTGGTCCTTTGCCAGTTAGGGTCACAATGCAAGCTTCACCATATTAGAGCGCATATTCATATAGCGACTACGAGTTTTCTCATAAATTGGATGATGGAAGGTTTCGTTATGTTGTGTTTGAATGTGATATTGAGTTAGATGGAATTAGTTGAGTCAATTTAGGATTTTAGTTGAGATGAAACACATTATTTAATTGGGTATTATAGTCAACTCCATGTAAAAGGTAATGAGTTCAAATTTCCGTGTCACTCTATAAGAGAAACTACAGTTCACCAGTTGGTTGGAGCACATAAAAAGTAATCGGCTTGCATACGTGAGAGACCGTGTTAAGCATATATATAATATATAACATAAATATACAACTCAACTATTAATTTAGCCTTTTAATTGAGACAGAACAAATCAATTAATTTGATCCAACTACATTATTTATTATATTTTTTCTTTCACCAGGAAAAGAAACAAAATTACATATATTCTACGCATGCATGATGCTATTTTATATATGTTAAAGGTTACTCAATCAAGGAATTTATTGGCCTAGATGACATGACAAATCGAGCTTAAACCACCCCTAATTTATAAATATGTTTTAAAATATCTGGAAAATAAAATTTTAAAGTAGTTTATTTTTTATATAAAAAAAACTTAATTATTTTGTTTAAATACTTAATTCTACGGCTGAAATTGGAGAACCGGAATTTGGGACCCTGGTGCATTGTATTTCGCTTTCAAGCTTTACTTTGATTGTTAAGCATATATAGTATATTTTATTTTATTCCATTTATTTATTTTTTTCCACTTTGTGTCACTTCTAAAATTACTTTTTTAATGACAATAATTGGCATCAAAATCTATTTTAAAATTTTACTTTAGTGAAATAGGATTTGGATAACTTCTGGACTAAACTTCCATTAATGTTCGCCGTGTCAATTACACATACGATGATTCTAAGGACTGCTAGTACGTACGTTGTGGGTACCATTAATTAACGTTGTATATATGTCATGCATGTGTATTGCTGAAAGTGGTACTAAAATAGTAAAATAGTGTGCCAAAAAATAAATAAATAAAATTATACTTTTTCTTGGGAGAAAAATTTAACCACTTGATATTCACAAGTTGAGTATATAAGTAATATATTCAAAAACTTAATGTGTAAATTTTCATCTTAATTTGTAATATTTAAATAAAAGCATAATATTTATAGAATGAAGTATGTTGCAGATTATTTTGAGCATATAATATATTAAATTCATTTTCTAAACAAGGAGAAGCCAAATCTATTATGACCTGATCAAAATCGGTAATAGACCTTACTCAAACTAATACATCAAAATAGCCAATTAAAAAAAAAAATTTCTTGAACTTTTCCAACAATATATAGGCATATACCTAGAGAAGGACATTATTAACCTATAAAATTAAAATACAAGGAAAAATAATAATAATAATAAGTACTAGCTCGTATCTACCTATAATGGCTACCAATACAAGACAAATTATGATGGAGTATTGATTTGGCAATTTACCAGAATAAATTATTGTGACTTCAATAAAACGTCTTTATTAATATATACGGAGTATTTTATGTATGTTACAACGTTACGTACTTAAGTATGTATCAAAATAATGTATGTACGAGGTCATATCATTGTGGCTTACCAAAATCTACAAATGATAAGGTTATCTTTATTTCCACAATACTCTCCCACTTTAAAAAATGTGTCCCACTTCCACATCATCAAATTTGCAATTCATTCGTTACTTTACTTACATTCTTGCAATATTCTCTCACCCTCAAAAGACCTGACCACACTATCACATCACAATATAATAAAATAACAAAATAATTTTAAAAATAAATAAAGTACAAAAAGGCTGCCATGTGACCGCCTTTTATGTACTTAGCAAGCTTGCTATACACCTAAGCATTAAAAAAAAATCCACTTTGACATGCAATGCCATTTCATCTTGCAAAGGCTATGCTTTCAAGGACAAGGATAACCAAGACGCCAAAAGGCCATCAACACTATTGCTCTTATATATGTGTGCGCGTGTGTGTGTGAGAGAGAGAGAGATCTTTATTAATATTAATTAGTATGCGTCAACTTATTAGGGCGCGGATAAGATGACACCAGTTTCTTCCTTTTCAATTAGAGGTATAAGGTTTGAACGAAAACAAATTCTAGTTAGCATAACTTTATTTTATTAGCCTATAGTTAAGTCAATTGATTGGCTGATAATCAATAAATATAAAATATTATATATTTAGTCACGTACGTTCACATGATACAAGCTCTGATTCAAAATTTGTACCTATTTTGTTATATATACATATAAAGACTAACATTTTGCTTTGTTGAGTGAAATGGGTACGCAGCAGTTGACCTAATGGCGTAATTAGTGCAGTTAAATGAGTAGTTAACTTTCCCAATTAGGACACTTTTTTTTTGAAAACCAATTAGGACACTTTAATGACGCATTCTTTTCAAATTCTGATGTTCTAGTTTCTGGGTTTTTCCATTTTAAAGTCTAATGATAAAACTATGTTGTCAATCTTCCTACGACCAAAAAAGAGACATAATATTCATGTGTAGATTTTAACACATGTAGTTCGGTTCTGACTTATGAAGTTCACTCTTTATTGGAGTACTAAAATTCCAACTTATTAGCCCATCAATCTTTATAAGTTCGGCGCAAACTTTATATTTTGTCTGCTGGATTTTCCGGTTGTAATGACAGATTACGAATATTGTTTTCGTTGACTTTTTTTAATTAATTATATTAATTTTTTCAACTGCAAATTAGGCAAATTTCACGAATTAGTACAAATGTCTTCATTTTCCCAAAACTATGAGGAATTGAGGATATTGACACTTTGGTTTGGTATTATATTTGGCATGTTTTATTATTATTTGACTTTAACGCCTGCATTGAATTGAAAATCAAGCTTTTAATATGTATATAACTTAACTCTTTTTTTTTTTGGGGTAAATTTACAGCGGTCCGGGGTCCACCCACGTTAGCTCCAACAAGCACGAGAGCTAGCCCAGGGGGAATCGTCACTTGTGGAGTTGAACCCGAGTTCTCCTGAAATTCCTCCCCCCACAAAGAGAGCTCATTTGCCACTTAAGCTACCCCACTGGGTTATAACTTAACTCTTTTGATTTATAGGCAATTATATCGAAGTGAGGCCTACCTTGTAACCTTAGACGACAAATGATCAAAAGTAGGTAAATCAGTATATATTCATAGCTGACCGACTCAAATTAAAAAAATCAATAGATAATTCACACGGAAAATTAAACTTGAAACTTTGTTATTACCAAATCAACTGACCAACTTGACTAAGGGTAAACTGGTAAATCGCAATTAACTTAACTCTGGCCTATACTTACAAAAGCTAGCTATACAATCAAAGACATATACTAATATTGTTAACGGAAACGTTAAAAAATATTAACATGTATGTCGAAATTTATCAGCGTAATAAGGTCATATATATTAATGTTTACATATTGTAATTTTAATGTTTATAAATATAAAAATATAATTGTTAAATATAATAAATTATTAGAATTATTTTTAAGAGAAAAAAAGAAGAAGAAAAAGGATGGCAATCAGTGAACCACGGCAAGATTTGACTTTGATTTACGGCTTGGCCATGGTGTTTGCCTAGAGAAAAAAGCAAGACTAGAATCGATGCATGGCGGCCATCCCCTTTATAAATTTATAATTTATTATTATTTAATTTAATGTTTATAAATACCAAATTATTTAAAGATTTACATAATAATAGACTATAACATACAAGTCAATTAAACCCTTCGATGATCAAATTTTAAAAATAGAGAAATTATTATTTTGGTTCCTTAAAAAAGTTTAATTAATAAAATTTTAAATAATTTGAGGATCAAATTAGTTAAAATTGAAAATTAAATATTATTTTAACAATTAATAACAATTGAGAGATCAAAATGATGATTTTTTCTTTCTTTTATTTTACTCTCAACTTTAATTTAAAGAGCAAAAATTTATATTCCAATGACCAAATTGGAGTGTTGAAAAAAAAAAAGGAAAAAAAAGACCTGAGTCAAAGAAAAATAAGGGAAATGAGGGGTCCACACAGCACGCGCGCATGACACGACAAGTGGGGTCCTCTGCGTGGTTGGAAGAGTCAAAGAGCTGATTGTGACCAAATTCAACCTCATTTCCACCCAAACCATTTTTTAAGAAAAAAAAAAAAAAGAAGAAGAAAAAGGAAACGTCTTAAGTTAGTTAAATTCGTTGACCCAGTAGTTACTTGTCGTCACTACTCATCAATTCGTCACCAATTAAACGAAGATGAAGTTATTGAAGATATCCATTTTAGCCACTGTCTGAAAATAGGATAAGGTAAAATGAGATAGATAAAATATTTTATTAATTATGTATAAAAAAATAAATTACATTAAGAAAATTCTGTTGAGTTTGATTGAAAATGTGTTAGTAACAATCAAATTTGTGATTCTATAATAGGATAATTATGATTTACCACTTGATCACCGCTTTTGAAACATAAATCTATTTTTAAAATTTTATTTTTCTTGTTCTAAAAAACAACACTAGCAAACCATGGACTGGAATTTAAATTTTTCTATGAAAAAATTAATTAATGAATTATGTCTTATTAAAAAAAAACTAACTGCAAAGAATATTTTTAGTAGTACTATGCTTTTGACTTTACACAAAAAACATTTAACGGTTAGTCAGAAAGCTACATATGTTAAGAAGTTGATCATCTTTTTGAGTACTGTTAACTCTGTTACAATGTAATATTTAATCACAGTTATGCTTATTAATCACAAGATCTTTGGGAGAAGTTGACCATTATATTTTCATATTATTAAAAAAAAGGTCTTAACATTTGTTGCTAATATTTATGTTTTTAATAAGAGGTTGAAAATTAAACATGCAAATGAAAGTTAATTATTGAAAGATTAATTAATGAAAAATAAAGGGCTAATAGTATTAATGAGTGATTAGGAGGAGAATTTTGGTGTAGGTCAAAATTAATGATGTCAAAGAGAATTAGGTGACCCCTATCAACTCCTTTGGATTTTCCTTCTTGTTTTCTTTTTCAATTATTCTCTCACAATTCACAAATCCCAACAAAGACAATGACCCACTCAATTTGACCCGGCCCGTTGTTTACAATTCCTATCTAATTGCTTTTTCAAGACCCTCATCAATGGCTAATTGGCTATCAAGGAAAAAAAAATAGCTCGTTTCATAGGTAAAATTTCTCATAAGAAATTAAGGATTAAGTCTTATCAGTGATAATACGGAAGTAATCTCTCAAAATGAGGAGCGCTCTTTGTGCGTAGTGAACAAAAGTCTAACATCTGTTGATTAATTGAGTCACCATAGTTTACCCTTCCACAAACTGTCGGGCCAAGGTGTAGGGGCGCTTGGGGTGGACGGTTCCACCTTTTTGTCACAAAGAAAAAAAAGTGTTTTTTTTTTTAAATCCAAAAAAATATGATTATATACTAAAATTAAATTACAGAGTATAAATATGCTTAACTCAATTTTCAAAATAATTGTTGCTTTCTTTTCTTAAATTTCTTAATAATTGATGGAGTTATTATCAATTTATCATCAGGTGGTAAGAGTGCTCTACCTTGGATTTGAGTCGGTCAGCTATGAGTAACCTAGGCTGGTTTACCTCCTTGTGGTTCTTTATCGACTAGGATCACAGGGCGAGGAGAAAACCTCATTAAAAGAACATGAGGGGTGAATTGAGCCCTGACTCGCTATCCCATGATAGTTTTGATCTAGACCAACTTACTTCTACTTTTAAGTGCAAAATTGTTATAACCATCCTATATTCTTATTAACAGACATCTATTACAAATTTAATACTTTACAAAATTGAATACATTTTGTTATTGGATTGCCCCTAGAAACCAAGAACTTGTTAATTAATCTCTACTCTTAGTCTCTTATTTAAGTGATTTCCTTGTATTAAAATCCATTAATTTGTGCCGGGACTTATATATGAGTTAATTTACACCACAAGTCTCGACCAGCTCAAGTTGCCAAAAAAAATTATCAATATAAGGCTTGTTTTAATCATTAAGTTGGTGTTATTTTTGATTAGTGCTAAACAAATAAAAAGAGTGGATTGTGGAATGCATAATGTTTTTTTTTTTTTTTTAAGGAAATGGAATGCATAATGTAGTAATGAAGTTAGTAACTATAGAGCAGCGGTCTTTACCAAACACTCACTTATTGGATTTTCACATGGACTACTAATTAAAACGTCAAATTGGTAATAAACCCCAATGGCACGCTTGTCTTGTCTTAACCCTCCAACTTACAAATCGGATTATGTTCATTCTTGCCCTAGCAAACATGCATGCATGATGCCATTAATGCATAAGCAATATTTTCTATTTTATTTTTAGCTTTTACCCAATATTAATATAATAAATATAATATATACTTTTTGACACAATAACAAAATTATGACTTACTATTTATAACTCAATCAAAGGATTAGTCTATTAGGTGATAACATTTCTCGAGTTTAAATATCATCCGAAAACTTTTGTGGAACCAAGTTGAAATTGTAATATTGTATGGTCTTTGAAATTAGAAGTCAACGCATGTGACAACCTACTTTAGACCCTTTTTACTTCTCGTTTTGAACTTGTTGAGATTCTATTTGAATAATATCAAGTATGAAATTGTGTTAAGTATTTCTATTTTTTATATTAGTTAGATACGGTATTCAGTCTGTTTCATTTCAATTATTATTATTATTATTATTTATTTATTTATTTATTTATTTCACTTTGAATGAGTGCCCATGCTGCCCATGCCGCCATGGTGTGAATTTTGTATTCAAATAATTAAAGAGTTGAAAAGTTTCAAGGCACTAACGTAAAGGGGCCAGAGTTTACTTTCATTTAAAAAATAAATAAAAAATTATGGCGATGAAATTTGAAAGCCACATAATTTTTAATTTTTATTTGTTGAAATCGAAAGCCACATATTATTTATTCAATCTTTTTATGAACAAAACGTGTCGCAAAAAAAAAAAAAAAAAAAACTTTGTTGACGGACAAGAAACCCATTACCATATCTCAGATGGCCAGATGTCATGAGTCGTGACTGCTTGCTCAAACCGTCACTATAGCGTAGACGTATATCTTCTTCTTCTTTTAGAAAAATGGTGGTATTTTTATCCTTGAGTGATATAAACTTAGTCATTGAATTATACGCGTAATTATCTTTAACCTCTAATTTATGTAAAAAAAATGATGATTTTAATTCCTCAGGAACTATTTATGCCACCAATATGTTAATTAATAAAGTAACGGATTTGTTCTTTCAGGGGCTAAACTCGATCACCATTTTACGCATAACTTAATGATTAATGAAGATCACGCATATAATTCAAGGATTAAATATATACTACGGGTATAATTGAAGGACTAAAAATAATTTTTTTCTGAGTTAAGAAGAAAACTGTCTATTGATCTTCTTAGTTTGAGTAGTTCGAATATGGCTAACCTAAGTTGGTTAACTCCTTATAGTCATTTCCCGGCTAGGGTGATCACAAGGGGGATTTCACCTAGAGTGCACTTTCGGGTAGTGATTTATATAAATTGTTAGGCGGAAACGTAAGATTGACTGCTATGCAATTATAAGGAAACAAAATTGTTTCTTTGTTACTAGCTATAACTTTTGACATATTGGTAAGCGTTTGATGTTGACATAACTGTCAATATATTACAATTCTAAAATTATTAATACGTCATATTGACTTAATTGCATTTATCAAGATGTACATGACAATGATGACATATACTATTACTCTACACTAAGATATATTTTGTTAAATACATATGCATCTTCCACACATTTTGTTAATTTACACATGTTCAAATCCCCTTAATCCTCACTACCCACCCACCCACCCCCTCTCTCTCCCCACACGCGCAAATACAAAAAAGATTATCTAATTACATGTGCCAACGCCCAGTCGTGGAGAAGAATTGAACCATTTCCGTGGACATCTTAGTTTTCTTAAAATTAAAATTGAATTTGACTTTGATGTGTTTTATAAGTTTTTTATTATATATAATATATATGAATGCATTTTCCACCAAAAATGTGTGGAAGTTTCTTATAGAAAGACAAGTCGTACTAATCATTTGACTAGTGGATGTCAGCACCAAATGTTAGTGGGTTTGACGCTGATAATTGACTTGTAATTTTGATGCAACTTTTGGCTGCCATAGCTTCCTCATCTCATCTCTATCTGACCAAATTTTCCCATTCAATTTAATTATTAACACGTTGATTATTAGAATTCACTGATGCCACTTGTTATTTGTCGTCTTATGTTGTTCACATTTCCTTTTATTTGCTTTCACATTACCCTTTACCCGCCTATAAAAAAATGTTCTTTTTATTTTAAGTGTATATGGCTAATGCTCATCTCTTGATTGCCTTTGACATGATACTACATTTTTTTTTTTGGGTTTAATTACGGGGTGGAGTTAATCAATTCATAGAAGTCAATGAATAAAAATAATTTCATTGCTATGTCAACATGTGAAGATTAGGAGGAGATCAAAAATATCGTTATTCATATATTAGTTTCATCAAACATAAGACAAGTTATTGTAAGATATTGTAGAGCTATCCATTAATTTTATATTTGTCTAAGAATTTTTTTTTTCTAATTACAAATTTTTTTTAACCAATTAACTATCAACCACAACCACATACTGAGATTAATCACATTTGTGCTAGGTAGAACCTCAAGGTGGCGAAGCACCAAATTCACACTTCTTGAAAGTGAATAAACATCATATAATGACTCATAATGTGAATACTATAAGAAGACTAGGAATTTTATCATGTCATATAACATGGTGTCATGATTTTAATTTGAAAATTGTAATATGACATTCTTCTATTTTTCTCACTCTCTTATTTTTAAATAACTTTATTATAATTTTTTAATTATATTGAAATTATAGTATATATTGCATAATGGGTAACACTTGTGTGAGACTGTCTCACGGATCACAATCCGTGAGACAGGTGGGATCTTTGATTAATGAGTCAAATTATATATCATAAAATAATAAATATGAATAGATTTATCATATAAATTTTTTATATTTTATATTTATTTGTTTAGACTCAAAATGCCAGTCAATTAAACTAACTGAACCGTCATTATTGGTGCATCATAGCCTATAGCTTCCGCATTATCGAGATAACATAGTCAGTCAACCGATGCATAGAATGTATAATTGGAAAACAATAACCTAAAAGAAACCTCCAAATAATAGACAATTATAACAATAGTTGAACAAAACCTTATTACAATTCAACAATTAATGATAATAAAATTCCCACTATCTTTTACACTTACATTTACCATCGATGTTATCGAAACAAAATTGATTGCATCACCTTCATACAAAATTGTTACTATCAAATTTGTCTTGGAAAATTCTATATTATTCATGTAGGGTTGTAGACATGTACAATGAAAAACTCAAGATATATATGTCAAACAAAAATATTATTATTGGGGGAGGTTTAGAGGGTCATCCTATCATCAAAATGTAGCGATAACTACTACGGAAGTATTAAAAAAAAAAGTTATGCATTTGCTACTAACTATAACTTTTAGTGTAATGGTAAGCAATTGATCATGATAATTATGTTGTTAGATTTTTTTAATTTATTTTTATTTTGGTTAGAGTTATCTCTAAATTCCTTTTATGGTTGTTATTTTTAGTCAAACAATAAGGTGATCTAAACCTTAATGTATATTAAAACAAGTCAAATGGCATTACTTCCAAGTACTACACTCCAAACATCTCCCACGGAAGGTTTAACCGCTCTCATATACCAAGAATGTTGTTTGTTTAATTTGCCTTTATATTACAATATAAATACAATTAACTATCACTAACAATTAAATACGGAATAATATGATTAAAAGAAAGATTATGGTCTTGGCTTTGTTTGGAAAATGTAATTGAAAACTTAATTAGAAGTTAGTAAGTTAGTTTATTGCTGTTAAAAGTGTTTGATAAAATTAATTGGTGTATAAATTAATAAATTTAACATGACAAAACATATTGTTGTTATTATAATAATAATAATTATTGTAAAAATTAACATATACTCTCAAGACACGTAAAATAAAAATTATTTATAGTGGGAGAGAATTAAAAAAATCATACAAAAGCTAGAAAGAACAAAAATGAAAATAAAAAGAGATTAGATATTTTTTAAAAATGTTTAAAATGGGAGCAAATTAACAAACTCGAGATGTAAATTAATAAACTCTGCCAATCTAATTTAAAATTAACTAACTCAATCAATACTTCATATTAACTCGTATCTTGTTTCAACGCCATTAAATATAAACACTACTCTAAGAAGGTTATAGAGGATTAATTATAATATACAAATCTAACTTGTTAATTATGTCATGATATATGACTACTTGATCCAACAGACATCATATATCATTGAAAGAGAGGTTTAGTTAACCTGCATGGAATAAACTCCAAAACTATCAGTTACGCATTCAAAGACAAGCAACCTATGATTCTTTAATATGATGCTAGTAGGATTTTGTGCGTAATTGTAATATAATAAACATAATGTTTAATTTTGCATGACTTCTGGATAGAGCAGTTTGCAAGCTTGAGTAAGTCAAATTATAGTTTGTTTTTTTAGGGATATGTTGGAGATTTTGGATATGATTCTACTGGGAATTCACCTAATCTTAATTAAAAAAACAAAAACAAAACAATATGATTCAATTCTTAAAATATCTATCATTGTCAATGTGTTATAATCCTAGGATTTAATTAACGTACGTGTTAGGATCAACAAGAAGTCCAAAACTTGACAGCACATCATTGGTCTTGATAGAATGATAGACTTCTACCAGTATTAAAAACATCGATTTTTTGTTGGGTGGACAAAAAATTTATATTTTTATTTAAAAAAGATTTCCATCCAATACCTCCTCCAACAGGGCAAATTATTCTGTAGACCAAAGTCCAAAATACACAATTTACATACTGAATGTTCACAAGTCAAATTGTAAAAATTCAGTAATAAATTATAAACATTCAATATGTAAATGGACACGGATCCTTATTGCTCCAACTATTTTTGGGTAGAGTTATGGGCTTAGACTTAGTCCGACATAAATTGAAAAATACTGGATAAAAAATTAAAAAAAATGGACAGATATGAGGAAATAAGAGCTTGTGAATCGGAAATGTGTGCCTGATAAAAAGATACATGAATCCTGCGTAGGCCCATTTGCAACTTATAATCCATTTAGAAACGAAGATAGAAGCTAAGCCATCTTTCATGGCCTAGCTTGAGTTGGGCTCGTTATGTGGGCGCAAACAGCTGATTACATTATAATATTATATTAAACATGCATGTTCTTTATTGTACATCCAACATCATATTATATGCATTAGTTTGCATAATCAGATGAATTATGTCGGTGGTTTCCCATGCCGGCCAACTAGAGAAGCTGGATAGATTCGCAATTGATGGTAGAAAACATGGACATGATTTGCTTCTAGAGGATATGATTGTCACTAGAGTTGTACACCATTCTTGCAATGTTTAAACAAGCTTTCCTAAAAGATGTTGGAATTGGAGTTGGAGACAGACATTGCTTGTTTATGAGCTTCTACTGTTCCGACACCATATTCATAACATGTTGCTTTCCATCACTTAATGAAAGACCTTGGTGTTCTTTTATGTAGTACTCTACATATGACGCATCATTTTCTTCTTGCTTCTCGCCCTGTCATATATCACACATAAAAATCCATATCACAAATAATAACTTAACACTAATAGTAGTACAATCAGGTTAGCAACAATATAATAGTTACAGGCAGTCAACTTTACCTGAGCGGCCTCAAGGTCATCTAAGAGGCGAAGAATTGCTCCCACTGAAGTTATAATGTCTTCAATAATATCAATGGTTCTAGTGGATGCACCGTGGCCTAACACCAAGACGCTGGCAATCAGAGCCATGGGAGCTCCTGTAGTTGTAATCCCAATCTTCAAGTACTCATCAACATTTGCGAAAATAGGTGCATGAATATTAATAAGGTAAATTACTTGCACTTGTAAGTGAAAATAGGTGCACTTGTAAGTGAAACTAGGTGCACCAAAGTTCCAGTTATTTACGAAAATGCCACCGCATCGTTTTTTTAAAATTGCATCTGATTCGTTGATCTGGACACGTGAACGACTGTGAAGCGTTTTCATTTCTTACTTGGGCAGCAGTTCGCATGCATGGGAGCGCGCCCCTATATATATATATATATATATATATAGTGCATCGCCTAGACTGCCTAGGCGCTAATCTCCCGTCCGAGTAGCGCCTAGTATCAAATATATTCTTTCTTGCCACTAATTTAATTCTATCTACATCTGTTTGTTTGGTAGTGGAACTCTGACATTCTGGAATGAAAATGAAATTCACATGTAACAAATTTAAGTGTCGGTAGGGCTGGTTAGTTGTTGCATTAAATGATATTATGAAGTGATAATATGGAGTACGGACCTTCAAGTGGTAAAATCATTTGAGTTTTTTCTCTTCAAAATCAATGAGGTCCACATTCTATATGAATATTTTGAGAAAATATATTTTCAGAGTATTTGTTGTGAAATTTGTAGACAGAGGTTTTTTGGTCAATTTTCATAATCTCTCCATAACTCCCTTCTCTCTAAAATATATAATATATATACTCTGAATTTTGATGAGGTTACATATCACGCTATTTTCATGTAGTCCAATTACTCTTTCACTCTTGAAGTTTTAATTGAGAAAATAATCTGAATTTTCAATTAAATAATGATAATCTTGTACAATACCCCAGGAGGGTTATTTCTTCATCCAGCTGTAAAATAATTTTCTGAAATAGTGTTTGACACATCTGTTGTAGGTTCTATTTTACTAGATCTTTAGTCAATCACGAACCAACAACATTAAATCTTAACCTATTATATTTGCCAATTATGTATAAAGGAGTTTACAAAGTAAACACTAACAATCTTCAACTATAAAAACTCCATGGAGGAACAACCTAAGCACCTTCATCCTTGAGTTCAATGATGAGCTCTCAAAATCTAAGCTCTCTACAAATTTACATGTGCAATCAATCGAAAATCATAGTGAAAATTAGTTTGACATTGAAAAAAAAAATCATGATTTTCACCTTTATAGGTAGTACATAAAAATTTTGCGGGCCTATTTATTTTCTACTATTTATTTGTATTTTATTTTATTTTAGAGTAAATGATATATAGCTCATCCATAATAAAGTGATTGAGATAATACATAGTTGCCAAGCATGTAGTTTGTTCCATTAATATTTCTAACACTAATCCAATGCCGAAATCACATAAATCATCTAGCAAATATATAAACAAAAATACTGAATTTATAATCACTTTCACCCCATCAAGTTTTCCTTGATGTTTGAAAACATAAACTTGACATGCTCTTCAAGGACAGGAAGTCGATGGTTGTCGTCGTAAGTGTACATCATTGGAATCAATCTCGCTGCATTTAGACAAGCTGTTTTGAATGATGTCGGAATTGTGTTTGGCGAGAGGCAATGCTTATTTAGTAGCTTCCACTGTAAGGAAACCTTATCCAGAACATGCTGCCTTCCATCACTTAATGACCCACCTTCTTGCTCTTTCATGTAGTACTCCATGTAAGATCCATCTTTTCCGTCTTGTTCTTCATCCTATAATACAACAAAATGAAAAATATCTACTGTCAAAAAAAGTATATATTGCTTGTCGGGAAATCCCAACTACTTTAAGTTGGTTAGTCTGTTAATTTGGTAACTATATATAAAGTTACAAGTTCGACTGTCAACCAAAACAGTCTATTGGTCTTCTTGATTTGAGGACAACCTAGTTAGGTTGGTTTATCTCTTTGTGGTTATTTGCAAGCTAGAACATTTGATCAATTTAAATATTTAATAGAATAATCAATTATGATTCACCTTTGCAGTTCCTAGGTCGTCTAGCAGGCGAAGAATTGTGGCTACTGAAGATATAATGTCCTCGATATCTGTGGTCCCAACGAATTCACCGTAGCCAAAGCGAATGAAGAGGTTGGTGAGGACCATGGGTACTCCCGAGCTTATAACCCCATTTTTCAAGTACTCATCAGCCTTTGGTGAGTGCCCAGAGGCAAACCACTTTGCCTCGATTAGAAATGCATTGCACAAACTTGCCCACTGTCGTCAAATTAAAACATGCTAATAAATATAACTAACGTTTAGCTCTTCGAAATTAGATAAGAAGATTATTGTGCACTAGCTAGCTTACCTCTTTTTTCAAATAGTCTATAGGATTCCATCCATACTCTTGGTAAACTACATTGCTGATCTCATGTGTGGTTTCGTGAATTACCTTGAAACACATTCTCATGTAATTTGATAATTTTTTCGTTTCTGGGAATTCCCACCTATAGTCCATATAGAAAATAAAATTAAAATAAAGTAAAAAATATCAATTAGACCATCTTAGCTTGTTGATTACTTATGTGAAGAGAGTAAGCTTGAAAAGTGACTAAGTGAGAGATGTAGAGTGAAAAAATTTTGTATTACACACATGTTTATTGCTTCGGTGAAAAGAATAAGTTCATCAATTGTACCATAAACATCAAAAATGTCATCCACAATGTAGACAAGGGAGATTGGCTTGGTTAGCTCTATCCTTTGCTTTGACAAACATGGATCCGTAACAGTAGCCATGGACCAAATGTACCACTTGAGCGGTTGCTTCCTAGCTAGCTTCAACTCCTTAGATAAAAGTCCTTTCCACCATCTTATATTACATGACAAAAGTATGCACCACAAATTATTAATTAAAATGTATATAGATTATTTTTTAAAAATAAATTAAAGTATTCAACTCACTTGAAAACTTGAAGGATTTCTTCATGGTATATACGTTGCATCTTATTGAAATCCATTATTGCTAAATTTGCTATGAGCTTCTCCCAATCCTTTTTGAGGTCATGATGTTTAAGGTAATGATTTGTCATGAAGCGAGGCAAGCTTTTGTGATGGGGATAGTGCAGTGTGTTTTGAACCATGGAGGCTTGGAAATCATCAAGATGTGGCAATCTTGCGGTGAGAAAATTGGTAGAAAATAGGAACGCCTCGTCTAAGATGTCTCCGTCGTCTTCTATGCACAGATGTGAAGCTTCTTGCAAAGCCATGAGCCCCCTTATGTCTTCCGACAATGCATTCTTAAACTTTATATTCTCACCTTTGAACCTGTTAAACACATCTGTTACATTGTACAACATATATATTCTTCAGCGATTAACTTCAGTAAAAAATAATTAAATAAATTCTTGACAATGCAATAACGTACGTACGTACCTGCAGGGACGTGGAAACCTCGTTGCCTTAACAGTCGAAAACGAAGTGAAACTGCGTAAAGATGACCATCATCAGCATTATTGTTATAAAGAAGAGGTTGAGAATGTTGGTTCTTTAGACATTGAGTGATTTGATGTTCAAAGTAGTGATCGATGCCAAAGCGCTGCATGGTATCGATGACTACCAGTGCTTTTATACTGTCTGCTTCAAGCAGCAAGTGACTCATCATTTCCAATTGTTTCTGCTCATCATATTTCACCTGCAAATTAAATCATCATATATATAGCTTAATTAATTAATTTGGATTGGACTGCATGCATTTTCTATCTTTCCCTTTTTTTTTTTTTTGCGTATATACATACCATATTAGATGCATTCAAAGAAGCAGTACTACTGGATTCATGAGACTGCAGTACTTCATGCTGCAGAGGTTTGAAATTTAGTAGGGAGGGAAGGAATGCCATGGGATATGATAATTCTGATCTGCAAGTGTGGCCTGGGTAACGTTATATATAGATAATAGATAGATGAAATGAAGTAGTTGATGAGTGGTCTCAATTCAAAGACACAGTTTAATTTATACAAGTGCAGTACAGTGTTGGGAAAAACGCAAGCTAAGGAAAATTATGTGGTAGGTTCTCATTATCCTTAACAGATTGATTATATTTGTTCTCTTTCTTTCTTGTGTCCAATTATTAATTGAATTGATACCTATTTCAAGTGTAGGGTCAGGCGGTGCAACACGTGATGCGTGCAGTTTAAAGAACCCAGCTTCATTTGATTGTATTCGTTGTATGTATTCTAGTCCCGTCCTATGATTCGCTGTGCATATAATATACTTCCAGTGAATCATATTGTTGTTCAGAGGTCAGTGAATGGCCAAATTTAAAAAATCAGTGGTTTGAAGATTATTGGTGGCTAAGTTCATCAATATCTTACTTTTTCAAATAATTAAGTTACACAATCTGAGTTCGAACTTATGACTATTCATTTAGAATGATAATCAATATACCATCACACTACATGATAGTTGACATATATATATAAGAGTGCATTACATGTGTAATATTTTGAGATAGAAAGCTTTCACCTTAGGGTATTTTTTTTTTTTTTTTTTGGAGGGATGGAGGGGGTTACCCAGTACAACTAATAGCTATCCTTTTGGATCGCTTTTATAACTCTATCTCAACACTGTCCCTAATATTCTCCGAGGATCATGGAACTCAATTCAGTCGCATTGTCTTCTAACAACAATCTTGACTAACCAATCTGTAACATCATTAGATTCCCGTAGTGTATGCTCAAACTTGACTTCCCAATCCTTAGGGTATTTGCTCCTTCTTGAGCTTGTGGTCCTGCTAGGCTGCTAGGACCACAAGCTCAAGAAGGAGCAAATAGCCAAAGGTGAAAGCTAGCGCTCTATCTCAAAATATCACAAATATAATGCACTCCACTATATATATACACACTATTAAAGTGGGCTTCACGTACTATTTGTCTGTTTAAGTAGGGTCCACTTTTAGACCCAAAACGTCAGAAAGAGCATTACAAAGATCCAAAATGGTCAATAATTGTCATATTGGTCCATATATCACATCATTATTTCATTACAATAATCACTTACTAAATATATGATTAGTTTTTACTCGCATTTTAAAAGAAAATTAACTTAAATCTAACGTGATACTCACAAGTTCTTTATTTACTGTACATCATAGTTTGCATAATCTTATAACTCATGCATCTCAGCGGTTTCAATTCCCAAGCCAGCTACTGTAGCCGAATAGATTCGCCATTGATTGTAGAAAACATGGACATAATTTGTTTCTGGAGAATGGGTAAACAGTGAGTGTCACTATAGTTGTACATCATCGGCACCATTCTAGCAATATTTAAGCAGGATTTCCTAAAAGATGCTGGAATCGGAGTTGGAGAAAGGCACTGCTTGTTTATGAGCTTCCATTGCTCCGAAACCATATTGATAATGCATTGTTTTCCATCACTTATTGACAAACCTTCATGTTCTTTTACGTAATACTCTACATATGAGGCATCATTTCCATCTTGCTTCTCACCCTGCACGGATTTCATAAAAATCCATATCAAAAACAACACCAATCATGTTAGCTAGCGACAATAATAATTATATATAGACAACTAACCAACATTACCTGAGTGGCATCAAGGTCATCTAATAGGCGTAGAATTGCTCCTACTGAAATTATCATGTCCTCAATATCTGTAGTTCCAGCAAATGCACCGTGGCCTAATAGGAAGAAACATGTAATGAGAACCATGGGAACTCCTGTAGTTATAATCCCAGTCTGCAAGTACTCATTAGCAGTTGGTGATTTTCCAGTAGCAAACCACTTAGCTTCAATTATGTAAGCACTACACAAACATTTCCACTGTGACAATAATAATCAAAATATCAGTCCAAACAAGCCAACTCTTGAATTTTGATATATGCACAAACCAAAAATTGTTCTATACCGCTCTTTTAAGGTGGTCAATTGGATTCCAACCAAATTTGTCGAAAACAAGGTTGTTGATATCATTAGTTGTATCAAATAGTACAGCCAAACACCTCTTCATATAATCCGGTAGTCCTTCTCCCACAGATAAATCCCATCTGTGAAATTAAATTAATTACATTAATTGTATTACATTCTTCTAAAAATAAATATTTAATTTATTGTCACTATATATTAATTTTGATGCATGAAGCATAAACATAATATTTTGTTTTTAAAATTGTTTTTCTCATTTAAATTGAATTTATAAATGAAAGAAAGTGAAGTGATATTATCTACCTGTTGATGGCATCAACAAATTGAATGGTTTGATCAAACGTGGCATAAACATCAATAATGTCATCAATAAGGTATACAAGAGCGATTGGCTTGGTTAGCTCTATCCTTTCTCTTGACATGGAAGGATCAGGGATGAGTGCCAATGTCCATATATACCATTTTAGCTGTTGATTTTTAGCCAATTCATCCTTTAGCCCAAGACCTTTCCACCATCTATAATTTTAATTTATAGTTATATTAAATGATCTGACATATATTGAAATTTTATATAAAAACAACAATATAGCCCAAAGTTCAGAGTCAACTCACCCGAGAATTTGGCGAAATTCCTCTTGATAAAATGATTGGGTTATGCTATAATCCATTGTTGATAAATTTACCAGGGTAGCTTCCCATTCATTTTCAATTCTCATGTTTTCAATAAAGGTTTTGGCTGTGAACCTGGCCAAACTCTTATGATAGGGATATTGCAATGTGTTTTTAACCATGCTGGCTTGGCATTCATCAAGATGTACCATGCTTGCTATTAGAGACTCACGGCTAAACTTTGCAGCTTCATCAAGAACATCTTCTCCTTCTATGGATACATGGGATGCTTCATGCAATGCCACCAATCCTCGAATATCTTTGCTTAGCTCCTCCTTAAACTGTCCTTTCTGGCTAGTGAACTTGGTGAAAACATCTTTCAAGTAAAAGGTCAGGGTAAAAAAAATCCTAAAAGATTTTAGTCTCATCATCAATGTAATTGTATTATATTATATTATTTGTGGCTTAGATAAGAAAAAAAAAAAAAAAAGAACCATACAATTATTGGTAATTAATTAAGAAATAATGTTAGATGACAACTAGTACCTGATGAGACATGATAACCTTCTTGTCTAAGTAATCTGAAGCGAAGAGAAATATCATAAATATCGTTAATTTTCTGAAAATCAATTTCAGCTTTTTGATATTGTCGCTGCAAAATGGCTCCGATTTGGTAATGGAAATGGTGGTCGATGCCCAGGTGCTGTATGACATCTATCACATTTAGCACTTGCAAATCATCTTCTTGGAATTGGTATAGGAATCCCCTCTGCCATTCCTCCCTTTTCCCTTCACTTTTGAGCAGAAACTCATCCTTGGAGAGTGTTGCCGTCATTTTTTCCGATCTTAAGGAATTGCAAAACAGCAAATGATTAATATTAAATAAGTCTCAAATAATGGTGACAGGAGATATACCTCCCATATATAGTCCCAGTGGCGGATCTAGCATGGGGGCAGTTGGGACAGCTGCCCAACCACATATATATAGTATATATATAAGATATACCAAAATGTAATCAAGGATTAGCATAGCTTAAATGGTAAGTCTCCATTACATTGATGAAATTGTCCAGTGTTTGAACCACCGTGTAGGGTTTGATGAATTTCTGTCAAAAACTTTTAATATCAATAATGAGAATTCTAATTGAATTTGTAATAATGTGGCTTTTTTTTCTTTTTTTTTTTTCCATTTCTTAATATCAAAAGTGAGAATTTTAATTGAATTTTCTATTTGTAATATTGTGATTTTTATTCATTTCGTAATATTAATAGTGAGATGAGTGAAATTTTGTTTTTGGCATTTTTTTTAAATATTAATAGTGAGAATTTTAATTGAACTTTTTATTTGTAACATCTCTTTTTTCTTTTTTTTTTTTAATATTAATAGTAAGATGAGTGATTTATAATGTGTTTTCCAAACTATTTTATCTTGATTAGTTACGGAGTATGTTTTATATTTTATTTTAAATATTTTTATCTTGATGTATTTCGATTCATCTCTAGTTAACAATATTTATGACTCAATCTCTAAGTGTTTCATTTTTTAAAAAAGAATATCTCGTTAGTTTATCTTTCGCCCTCACTGAGAAAATTTTCAGGATCCGCCACTGTATAGTCCCATCTTGTTAAATTGAACCACCGATAACTAACACTAAATATATTAATGACCTTTCATCTCACGCCACTTGCACTGAATTATATTATTATTATTATTATTATTATTATTATTATTATTATTATGTTGGTGTGCAACCCCATAACACAATTGTTATACCATCGACTAGGGATAATATTGCATTATGAATCCTTATCCAAAAATTATGTGTCTGCAATTAATACATTGTATACCTGCAAGTTAACAATTATTGAAAACACATAATATGATAATTACAAATACAAATTGTTAATTGTAGGCACAAAATATGTTAAATGCAAATACATAAGATGCTGATTAATATGTTATACCAATTAATTTATACACGTACGTAATTTATAAAAGCTCACACTTTTTAAACAAGGCTCCCAACACTCTCACGAGGTGGCGAATTGGTTTTAAGCAGAGTGTGTATATAACTCGGATTTCTTTTTCTTCTTCTTTCTTGTTCTTCGCTGGGTTTAAACCTCATGTTTAAGAAACCCTTTCTCGTTTTATATATTTTTATATATATTGCTCTTGGTTTCGTACCAAGTGTGGTGAGATTAATTTTCCTAAAAATTAAATCCCTTTGTACTAGTTTCGTACTAGTTTTGGTGGGATTATTTTTCCGTAAAATAAATACCTATTTATGTTATACGTCTTATTCACCCATACCAACATTTATAATATAGATAATTTATAAAGGAGGCTCATCATATGAGAGGAAAATTGATATAGATTGTTTATGAAGAGAAATTGATGAATGAAATGAGATCGATCGATATTTTAAACGAAATTTCTAAAAATGTAAGCACGAGTGTCGTTGAGATGTCCCATACTCCCATGCATATGTAACAATTGAGGGAGCATAAATATTTAGTGTTTCTTTTTCTCAAATTTATATTCATTCTCATTTAATTTACATGTTCAAATTAAAACTCAAATAAAAAAATAATTACAGCCAAATCTAATCCTTCACAATTAAGCATAAATTGAATTGAAGAACTAATTAAAACATGCATAAGTAATTTTGATGGTCAAATTATAACAAAGAAGAAGAGTACGTATACTATATTTACTATGTATACAAGTGTAGTGATTAGTGAATTAGAATATATAACGAGCATACCCGGAGTTGATTGATTGGCAACGGAAATGACGGCGGTGAAGAGCGGCGGCACCTTTGGATGCATGCATATGTGAAGAAATGGTGGGCAGCGGCGGCGGTCCATAATTTAATCTCAACAAACTGTTAAGTGGTAAGAAACTCATAATTTATGTTTATACTCTAAAACTCCTTAGCTTCTCAATCAATAAATAATTAAATGCTCGCTGTTATATAACCTTTAATTTCCAGGCACTTTTCTATTGAAAGGTAGTGTGAATTATTGGATAGGTGGGGTAGTCTAGTAGTCTACCTTATATTATTTGCTCCTTTCTCAGCTTGTGGTCTTGCGTGCTACTAGTGAATGCCCCCTATGGCTCTATGTCCTTTTATTGTCCCAACCCTAGATTCCAAAACATATATAAAAGGACAAATTTTGTTTGGAAAAAAAAAAAATTTGAACTCTTGACCTTTCTATTAAAAGATACTCCGTATATTACGATTTAGGATAGAGCTATTATTGGAAGAATGATATAACGAATGAAATAAAAAGATAGCAAAAATCACTGGTTTGGTTACTCAATTGTTCTGTAATTGTTATTAGTCTCTAATTTTTAATTTGGTTGAATTGATTTTTCAATTGTTTGAAATTTCGTCAATTAAATCTTATAACTACTGTTTCGATAACTAACGGAATAATGAATAGGAGACTTAATTGGTGAAATTTAAAATAATTGGAAGGTCAATTCGACTAAATTAAAAATTAGGGACTAAATTGATTATTGCAAAACAATTGAGTGATTAAAATAATAATTTTTCTTAGAAGATAGCAAAGAGATACCGAATGCATTCTTTTTTTTTTTTGAGTACGAATGCATTCTTTCTTGGCACTAATTTAATTCTATCTACATCTGTTCGTTTGGTACTTGGTAGTGGAACTCTGACATTCACATACATGTATGATGTAACAAATTTAAGTGTCGGTTTGACTAGTAATTTTTTATTTTTTTTCCTGTAGGAGTGTGGTGTTTGGCAACAGAGTGGGGCTGAGTGTGTAGTTGGGGAAGAATGTGGGGTTGTTATTTGTGTAGTGTGCATTTGTTCGATTTAGTGTGCGCATTGTTTGGCAATTTGTGTCAATTACTCATTTGTGTGCATATGGTTGTGTCTTTGCGTGCATTCTTATGGTGTTAGGCACTGGTGGATTGATTGTGAATTCTACAATGCAAGTGCACACGCAAGTAATAGTGTAGATTCATCCAAAGCATACCGAAATGCACACGGTAGAGAATAAAAATGCACACACCGTACTAAAAAATCAAACTCAACTATTGAAATAAATACTAAGAAAAAAAGTTTGCACATGAAAATATGCGAAAGTGCATTGCAATTAAGGTTTCGATTTTGGATTTTTGAGTTTATGATTGAGTTTTTGATTTTATTTGGTCCAGTGGTTCACCTTTTACGACTTAAGGTCTAACATTTATGGTTTAGATTTAAAATTTAGCTTTTTGGTTGATTTTATAGAATTTACTAGGTTTGCATATTTAGTTGTTAAGAATTTCATATTTAAGTATTAAAGTTTGCACAATGGAGTTGATGATAATTACGAAATATCACCACATTCTTTTTTTAAACTATGATAAGATCCGTTGATTTTTTTACAAATGTAAGGCTGAAATTGGTTCTTATTTATCTCTTATGGTAGTGTTCTCACATAATCCTTAACATCTCTCTCTCTCTCTCTCTCTCTCTCTCTCTATATATATATATATATATATATATATATATATATATATATATAATTACTGAAATGATCTCATGACTTCGCAAAATTACCCGTCCTTGACTATTTTTTTGACCAATTAAGTTTCTCGACTATAAAAATTTTAACCAATTTGGTTATCCGTTAGACATCTGTTAATTCGGGACTAAATTGATAATTTTGTAATAGCCAAGGGACAATTTTAATAATTAACTTATTGGAGAAAATGGTGCATGTGATGACCAAATTAAAATGATCCCTTGACTATAACAAGATTATCAATTTGGTCTCGTACCCGATATCATTTTAAAAGATAATGCAAAATTTAACCAGCCAACCATATAAAATGGATGATATTCCATTCGAAAACGTGTAGTAGTACAATAATTACAATAATTACAACTTTTCAAAAAAAAAAAAAAGTACAATAATTACAAAGGTGAGGTTGTTGATTTGTTGTCGTATATATAGGATGATGCTAGGCCTCTGTTATAAAAGTGTGGTAACGCTTAATCCCGGCTTTTATGCTTGGTGGGAACCAGGCATGTTTCCAGAAATATTGTTAAGTGGGACTGTAAATTTAAAAAATTTCAAAAATATAAAAATATTATGATAAAATAAGAAATGATTGTAACAGGGTAAGTTACAATTACATATTAATAGATACTACATTGTAACAGAGTCAGTAGTACTCAAAAAAAAAGGAGAAAGAAATGATTAGATTAAATTATATATTATCTCTATTAATATGGTATTCATAAATACTTTTTATTTTAATTAGATTAATTATATGTTTTTCTAGACTAATTTGAATATAATGACGCAAAATTAAAACTTTTAGATTACATTGATTAAATAGTTTATAAAAAGTATATTGAAATTTACAAATGAAAAATATGATTGAAAGGCAATCAACAAGTTTTGAATATATATATATATATATATATATATATATATATATGTTGTATGTATGTATGTATGAATAATAAATGCCATGAAATCTAACCATCTGATGGTGTAACTGTAAACGGGGGTACGGATTTACACCACGTGATGTTTGATTGTGTATTATGTAGTGTATGGAATATGTATACAGGAATGCAGGGAGAAGGGGAAAGGAAGCCGTGGCTTCTTCTTGGAGAAAAGAGCCAAGAACTAAAGAGAGATAGGAGTGAATCTTCCGAATTGAATCCGGGATCCGAGGATGCCATTACAGTGGGGGGTCATGTCCTTTATATAAAAATAGGACCTGACCCTTCAGGAATATAATATTCCCCAAAGGTCACTTGCCCTTTAACAATTTCTAAGGGACAACCCGACCGTTTAGGGATACAATAATACACGGACTATACACATTGTATTCCTACAGTAGTCCTTGGGTATTTATCCATCACAAGTCCCCCACTTCTTGAATCTGCGAGAGTCGTCAGGTTCGAGAAGTAAAATGTGCTCTGGGCGGCCAACTTGTTACAAGCAAAATCTCCCCGGTCTGAATGCCTTAATAGTCTGTGATGAACCCCTCAAGTATGAGTTGAGCATGAGGGGCGTGATTTACGCTGGTTGCCTCGTTAAAAACCTTATGGGAAAAAACCTAGCTAAGGGAAAAAGAGTACAACCAAAAAGGCGTAATCATTTAAGACTATTAAGGGTTTGTCTTGGTTGTTTATGCAGCTTGATCAACCTTTCCAGGTTGAATCTCCAGTGATTCTTCATGTCCATCGTCCAGTGAGCTTTTCAGGGTATGGAGTAGACATCTTCCTGCAAAAAAGTTGAGATAAAAAATGCAAATATGCGTGTAATGCATGCCTATCCTGATATGCAAATCCTAAGTTAGTTCCTAACTCCACTTCTATAACTAAAAATGAACCCTCACTCCGAGGGATACCTAACGACTTAATGCACAACTTTGGGGTTGTGCGGGCACCCAAAGCCATTGTACTGCGCGCGATTTTTTGTGCCAAAGGCATCTTTTTTACCAAGCTGGTACTTTGACGACCGCAGGGGTCTCATCGCTGAGAAGCAGGATTTAATCATCGCTGAAAAGCGAGATAGATTCATCGCTGAAAAGCGGCCTTGATAACAACCCCCAACGAAAGTTCATGCAGGTTAAACAAAACCCCAAACGAAAATTCGTGCAGGTCGAACAAATAAGTGCCATGGCGACGCATGGGTACACTCAACCGGACAAATCCGTGCAGGTTGATCAAACCCCAAACGGAAGAGCCGGAGATTTTTTTTTTTTTTTCAAGTGCCATGACGACGCATGGGCACACTCAAGCAACAAATCCGTGCAGGTTGGCCAAACCACAAACGGAAGAGTCGGAGAGTTTTTATTTTTATTTTTTTATTTTTTACAAGAGTCTCCTTAAAGAAAATCGGGATACAAAAATCTATCATTTCTAATAAGGGACTACAATCTTCATCTTTGGAATCTTGGTCTTCAACAATTCTGATCTTTGTTGGAATCTCCAAGTCTTCAATAATCTCCACCTTCATTGAAGTCTTCATCTTCAATAATTTTCGTACAGGAGCGTGGTGATGGGAACATATTGGAGAAATATCCCTTCCGAAGATAACAATAATATATTAGAGTGGTACTTTTGTCTTCCACTACACTATATTATATATATTTTTGTTCTTTTCCTTATTTTCTTTCCTTTCTCCTGATTTCTTTCTCCCACAACCTTTTGTCATTTTTCTTTTTTGTCTTTTCTTCCCACTTTCTTCCACAATTTTCTCCACTTTCTTTTATTCTTCCCACCATTTTTGTCTTTTTCACTTTTTTGTCTTTTCTTCCCCCACTTTTATTATTTTCTTCACCCTATGCCCAACACCCTTCCCTTTTTTACTCTTATTTTCCCATTCCAAAGCCAATACAAGACAAAACAATAATAAAGAAAATATTATGGGTCCTGGTGGTTTGGAGTGCGAGCCGAAGAGGGTGGCGACGGTGGCCGGAGGAGATGAGCTGGTCGATGAAAATCCAAGTTCGACACAGGCTACCGGAGTTCTACCGGTACGGTGGTCTCAGTGGCGGGCAGTAGGAAGGTGATGATGAAGTGGTGTTTGATAGTTGAGGGAAGCTTGGTTACGGCAGCTATAACGACTTTAGCGTTTTGCTCCGACGAGGGAAGGAGAGAGAGACATCGTGGCTGCGATGGAGGGGGCCGTGGTGATGGAGCGGTGGCACCATGGAAATCCGGTAGTGGTGTGATGCGGCGACATTGTTCACCATGGTCAACTGCATTTATCACCTTCATTCACGGACACGAAGAATCCGGCACTCCTTTTACATTGAAATGGGACCACGGCTACACTATTTTTTCATTAAAAATACATGGCTTAATCCCATTGTGCTAAAGCTAAAAGCTAAAGACAATCAATTTTCCCACTTCCAGAAAAAAGCCTAACATACTGCCAAACCATTCCATAAATTCTGCTACCTCTACAATAATAATATTATTATTGAAAATAGTAAATTGAATGGGGCATCACGTGAAACATCAGCATCTTGCCTCCTTTAATGATTGCAATAACAATATGCAAAAATTAGCTCCCTTACCCACGCCATTACTACTGTTTCGTCGTCTTCCTCACCGGTACCGCCATTTTCGAGAGAGAGAGACCGATGATAGTGATGGCTCCAGCGGTAGTGGGAGGGGTGGAGGCTGGAGTCATTTACGGACGTCGAAGAGCAGACGAGCTAAGCAGGGCCGTTCCTATAGTTTTATAGGCCCGGGGCAAGTGGAAAAAAAAAAGGCCACATATTAAATTTAGAAGTTAACATAAATTTTTATAAGTGAATTTTAAATATTATATATGAGTACAAAAATACTAATGTCAATTAATACACCTGTATAGTCAATAGAATCCGATAAGCAATAGAAACCGTTGGGTAGCAATCTGCAACTTTGACAAACTCAAGAATCTCGATTGCGGACATCAACTTGTCTGGCAAAGTCACCTGTAACACTTTTAATTCAGAAAAAAAGATCATTTGAATCTACATCTGACACATTGTTATGAGAAAAAGTAAATGCAAAATTATTACAACATTCCATTAATTCATCATTATCTAATGACTTCAATTTTTTTGAATCATATAAGAATCCAAAAATATTTTCAAATGTGTTCAATTGTTCAAATCTAGTATTCAATGAAGCAATTGCCATATCCACAACAATTAGAAAATAATTAACTCTAAAAGATTCCTCAGGTGATTGCATTTCCTCCTCATAATCATTTTCATCAAATTGTTTTTTCCTAATAATACGACGTTTAATTGGAAATGTAGGCTCTATGTTCATCTCACATGCAATACTTTTGGCAATATTTATACTAGAAACAAACCCTTCATTTCTATACTTCTCAAAAAAATCTATTACACCTTTAATTTGATTTTTAGTAGTTTCAATGCACATAGATTTTGTTTGCAACCTTTTACTTACCATGTTAATAGCAAATAAAATTTCATACCAAATAACAATTCCAAGTAAAAATTCAAAACTCTCAAGTGCACTAACCAAGCTTTCCGCTTCACTCTTTGATTTGGCATCATCACAAGATTCACATAATTCTAACAAAGCCAACCTTATTTGAGGAGCTTGAAATCTAATAGCTTTGACACTTTTTATTCGACTCTCCCATCGTGTATTGCATAAAGATTTTACAGTTAAGTTTGACACATTATCAAGTAAAACCTTCCAAGTGGAAGGTCAATAAAAATTAAAATAAAATTGATCTTAACAAAAAAAAAAGGAACAAAAGCACCTGTTTGAACTTGAGAATCAATTAATCAAAAATCTTTATCTTGCCCTAACCGGTTAACATGTGCCTTCAATCCCTGCATAAATAAATAAATAAACACATTACAAAACTTACAAAATAAAATCAATCTTCATATATTAAACCTAATAAAATTACAATTTCATTCCTAATTCCTAACAGTATAGGCAGTACAAGCAGCTTCAGAGATGTTTTACAAGCAGGCAAAGAAAACAAACCAATGCTGTACAATTTTATAAACAAATGAGGAATTGTGAAGTGGAGAGGGGTGATGATGATCCACAGATTGGAGTTGTGTTAGTGTCAAGTATCAAGTCTCACAAATTGTGTTTATACATAATACATTGTCTGTGTGCTTGAATTTATTTGATTGGCTTGTAATGGGGTCTTAAGGCAAAGAAAGATACATTAACTGGTATTGACACATTAAAATTGTTACTGTCATTTTCTATTCTACATAGAAAGGCTGTTTGGAATTTAAAAAAAAAAAAAAAAAAACAGTATAGGCAGTACTTAAACCTAATAACATTACAATTTCATTCCTAATTCCTAACAGTATAGACAGTACACAATTATCACAAATTCACAATTGCAGCATTCGGGATTCTTAATTCCTAAAACCAGCAGGCAGCAGTATTCGGCATTCCTAATTCCTAATAGCAGCAGTATTCCTAATTCCCAAATCCTAATAGGCTAATAGCAACAGTATTCCTATTCACAATTGCAGGCTTGAAACAGTTTACATTCCTAATTCCTAATTGCAATTCACAAATTAAAATTACACATTTGCACACAATATCATTAATTAGGAAGCCAGAATTGCAAAATTAATAGAATACTATTACGAGCAAAAGAAAAATTTATAACCTGATAATTAGGTGATAAGGCTTAGGCGAAGGCCGAAGGGCTGGACTTGAAGTGTGAAGACTGAAGAGTGAAGACCTTGTGGTTCAGACGTTCAGTGGTTCAGTGGTTGCTACTTGCTATGGAGGATTTGTAGTTTGTAGACAGGATCGGTGAGTCTGTGAGTGTGGATGGTGAATCGTGAATGGTGGATTGGTGGATTTGCTGTTTGTTCCTGAGCTTTTATTGACGCCATTTTTACCGTTGAGAAGGCCGGGTGAAGGTGCAACGGCGAGTCGATGGCGACGCTTGGACTCTTGAGCGGTGTGGGCGGTGGGTGCGAGACCAAGAGTTTGGCCGTCTTCTGGACTCCTCCTCGCTTTCTCGCAGAGTGCGTCTTCATCAATATTCAGATAACAATAAAAGCAAAAGAAAATTTTAATATAATATATATATCATATATATATATATATATACATACTATATATCCTATCATTCCTATGGGCCCCTACCTAGAGATGGGCCCTGGGCAAGGGCGCAGCCTGCCCTTGCCCAGGGCCGGGCCTGGAGCTAAGCAGATGGGAACCGGACTGGTGGTGGTTCGTCAATCTGCTCGGGTGACGACGTGGTGGGGGCTGTAATGCCGGCGGAGACCGGTGGTTGCTGGATCGGCGGCGATGATGACTGCTTCGTTGACGGGTTGCGTTGACAGCGAGTGGCGATGCGGTGGTGGCGGAGCACGGAGACGCCGGAGGAAGGGGCGTAAACCAGCCGCTGGAGGTCGCAGGTTGAGGCAGCGGTCGGCGGTGGCGTCGCGGTGGTGGCTGGTGTGTAGTGGCCGTGGCGGTTGCAGTGGTGTTTTTCCCTTTTTTTGTGTTGACCAACGAAGATCATAATATGATAAGGAGATGATTTGGATGATGATGAAGGTGGCGGAGCGGGAGTCGGGGCTGAGAGAGAAAACGGAGGGACAGCGTGAGTTGAGTTGAGCATGAGGGGCGTGATTTACGCTGGTTGCCTCGTTAAAAACCTTATGGGAAAAAACCTAGCTAAGGGAAAAAGAGTACAACCAAAAAGGCGTAATCATTTAAGACTATTAAGGGTTTGTCTTGGTTGTTTATGCAGCTTGATCAACCTTTCCAGGTTGAATCTCCAGTGATTCTTCATGTCCATCGTCCAGTGAGCTTTTCAGGGTATGGAGTAGACATCTTCCTGCAAAAAAGTTGAGATAAAAAATGCAAATATGCGTGTAATGCATGCCTATCCTGATATGCAAATCCTAAGTTAGTTCCTAACTCCACTTCTATAACTAAAAATGAACCCTCACTCCGAGGGATACCTAACGACTTAATGCACAACTTTGGGGTTGTGCGGGCACCCAAAGCCATTGTACTGCGCGCGATTTTTTGTGCCAAAGGCATCTTTTTTACCAAGCTGGTACTTTGACGACCGCAGGGGTCTCATCGCTGAGAAGCAGGATTTAATCATCGCTGAAAAGCGAGATAGATTCATCGCTGAAAAGCGGCCTTGATAACAACCCCCAACGAAAGTTCATGCAGGTTAAACAAAACCCCAAACGAAAATTCGTGCAGGTCGAACAAATAAGTGCCATGGCGACGCATGGGTACACTCAACCGGACAAATCCGTGCAGGTTGATCAAACCCCAAACGGAAGAGCCGGAGATTTTTTTTTTTTTTTCAAGTGCCATGACGACGCATGGGCACACTCAAGCAACAAATCCGTGCAGGTTGGCCAAACCACAAACGGAAGAGTCGGAGAGTTTTTATTTTTATTTTTTTATTTTTTACAAGAGTCTCCTTAAAGAAAATCGGGATACAAAAATCTATCATTTCTAATAAGGGACTACAATCTTCATCTTTGGAATCTTGGTCTTCAACAATTCTGATCTTTGTTGGAATCTCCAAGTCTTCAATAATCTCCACCTTCATTGAAGTCTTCATCTTCAATAATTTTCGTACAGGAGCGTGGTGATGGGAACATATTGGAGAAATATCCCTTCCGAAGATAACAATAATATATTAGAGTGGTACTTTTGTCTTCCACTACACTATATTATATATATTTTTGTTCTTTTCCTTATTTTCTTTCCTTTCTCCTGATTTCTTTCTCCCACAACCTTTTGTCATTTTTCTTTTTTGTCTTTTCTTCCCACTTTCTTCCACAATTTTCTCCACTTTCTTTTATTCTTCCCACCATTTTTGTCTTTTTCACTTTTTTGTCTTTTCTTCCCCCACTTTTATTATTTTCTTCACCCTATGCCCAACACCCTTCCCTTTTTTACTCTTATTTTCCCATTCCAAAGCCAATACAAGACAAAACAATAATAAAGAAAATATTATGGGTCCTGGTGGTTTGGAGTGCGAGCCGAAGAGGGTGGCGACGGTGGCCGGAGGAGATGAGCTGGTCGATGAAAATCCAAGTTCGACACAGGCTACCGGAGTTCTACCGGTACGGTGGTCTCAGTGGCGGGCAGTAGGAAGGTGATGATGAAGTGGTGTTTGATAGTTGAGGGAAGCTTGGTTACGGCAGCTATAACGACTTTAGCGTTTTGCTCCGACGAGGGAAGGAGAGAGAGACATCGTGGCTGCGATGGAGGGGGCCGTGGTGATGGAGCGGTGGCACCATGGAAATCCGGTAGTGGTGTGATGCGGCGACATTGTTCACCATGGTCAACTGCATTTATCACCTTCATTCACGGACACGAAGAATCCGGCACTCCTTTTACATTGAAATGGGACCACGGCTACACTATTTTTTCATTAAAAATACATGGCTTAATCCCATTGTGCTAAAGCTAAAAGCTAAAGACAATCAATTTTCCCACTTCCAGAAAAAAGCCTAACATACTGCCAAACCATTCCATAAATTCTGCTACCTCTACAATAATAATATTATTATTGAAAATAGTAAATTGAATGGGGCATCACGTGAAACATCAGCATCTTGCCTCCTTTAATGATTGCAATAACAATATGCAAAAATTAGCTCCCTTACCCACGCCATTACTACTGTTTCGTCGTCTTCCTCACCGGTACCGCCATTTTCGAGAGAGAGACCGATGATAGTGATGGCTCCAGCGGTAGTGGGAGGGGTGGAGGCTGGAGTCATTTACGGACGTCGAAGAGCAGACGAGCTAAGCAGGGCCGTTCCTATAGTTTTATAGGCCCGGGGCAAGTGGAAAAAAAAAAGGCCACATATTAAATTTAGAAGTTAACATAAATTTTTATAAGTGAATTTTAAATATTATATATGAGTACAAAAATACTAATGTCAATTAATACACCTGTATAGTCAATAGAATCCGATAAGCAATAGAAACCGTTGGGTAGCAATCTGCAACTTTGACAAACTCAAGAATCTCGATTGCGGACATCAACTTGTCTGGCAAAGTCACCTGTAACACTTTTAATTCAGAAAAAAAGATCATTTGAATCTACATCTGACACATTGTTATGAGAAAAAGTAAATGCAAAATTATTACAACATTCCATTAATTCATCATTATCTAATGACTTCAATTTTTTTGAATCATATAAGAATCCAAAAATATTTTCAAATGTGTTCAATTGTTCAAATCTAGTATTCAATGAAGCAATTGCCATATCCACAACAATTAGAAAATAATTAACTCTAAAAGATTCCTCAGGTGATTGCATTTCCTCCTCATAATCATTTTCATCAAATTGTTTTTTCCTAATAATACGACGTTTAATTGGAAATGTAGGCTCTATGTTCATCTCACATGCAATACTTTTGGCAATATTTATACTAGAAACAAACCCTTCATTTCTATACTTCTCAAAAAAATCTATTACACCTTTAATTTGATTTTTAGTAGTTTCAATGCACATAGATTTTGTTTGCAACCTTTTACTTACCATGTTAATAGCAAATAAAATTTCATACCAAATAACAATTCCAAGTAAAAATTCAAAACTCTCAAGTGCACTAACCAAGCTTTCCGCTTCACTCTTTGATTTGGCATCATCACAAGATTCACATAATTCTAACAAAGCCAACCTTATTTGAGGAGCTTGAAATCTAATAGCTTTGACACTTTTTATTCGACTCTCCCATCGTGTATTGCATAAAGATTTTACAGTTAAGTTTGACACATTATCAAGTAAAACCTTCCAAGTGGAAGGTCAATAAAAATTAAAATAAAATTGATCTTAACAAAAAAAAAAGGAACAAAAGCACCTGTTTGAACTTGAGAATCAATTAATCAAAAATCTTTATCTTGCCCTAACCGGTTAACATGTGCCTTCAATCCCTGCATAAATAAATAAATAAACACATTACAAAACTTACAAAATAAAATCAATCTTCATATATTAAACCTAATAAAATTACAATTTCATTCCTAATTCCTAACAGTATAGGCAGTACAAGCAGCTTCAGAGATGTTTTACAAGCAGGCAAAGAAAACAAACCAATGCTGTACAATTTTATAAACAAATGAGGAATTGTGAAGTGGAGAGGGGTGATGATGATCCACAGATTGGAGTTGTGTTAGTGTCAAGTATCAAGTCTCACAAATTGTGTTTATACATAATACATTGTCTGTGTGCTTGAATTTATTTGATTGGCTTGTAATGGGGTCTTAAGGCAAAGAAAGATACATTAACTGGTATTGACACATTAAAATTGTTACTGTCATTTTCTATTCTACATAGAAAGGCTGTTTGGAATTTAAAAAAAAAAAAAAAAAAACAGTATAGGCAGTACTTAAACCTAATAACATTACAATTTCATTCCTAATTCCTAACAGTATAGACAGTACACAATTATCACAAATTCACAATTGCAGCATTCGGGATTCTTAATTCCTAAAACCAGCAGGCAGCAGTATTCGGCATTCCTAATTCCTAATAGCAGCAGTATTCCTAATTCCCAAATCCTAATAGGCTAATAGCAACAGTATTCCTATTCACAATTGCAGGCTTGAAACAGTTTACATTCCTAATTCCTAATTGCAATTCACAAATTAAAATTACACATTTGCACACAATATCATTAATTAGGAAGCCAGAATTGCAAAATTAATAGAATACTATTACGAGCAAAAGAAAAATTTATAACCTGATAATTAGGTGATAAGGCTTAGGCGAAGGCCGAAGGGCTGGACTTGAAGTGTGAAGACTGAAGAGTGAAGACCTTGTGGTTCAGACGTTCAGTGGTTCAGTGGTTGCTACTTGCTATGGAGGATTTGTAGTTTGTAGACAGGATCGGTGAGTCTGTGAGTGTGGATGGTGAATCGTGAATGGTGGATTGGTGGATTTGCTGTTTGTTCCTGAGCTTTTATTGACGCCATTTTTACCGTTGAGAAGGCCGGGTGAAGGTGCAACGGCGAGTCGATGGCGACGCTTGGACTCTTGAGCGGTGTGGGCGGTGGGTGCGAGACCAAGAGTTTGGCCGTCTTCTGGACTCCTCCTCGCTTTCTCGCAGAGTGCGTCTTCATCAATATTCAGATAACAATAAAAGCAAAAGAAAATTTTAATATAATATATATATCATATATATATATATATATACATACTATATATCCTATCATTCCTATGGGCCCCTACCTAGAGATGGGCCCTGGGCAAGGGCGCAGCCTGCCCTTGCCCAGGGCCGGGCCTGGAGCTAAGCAGATGGGAACCGGACTGGTGGTGGTTCGTCAATCTGCTCGGGTGACGACGTGGTGGGGGCTGTAATGCCGGCGGAGACCGGTGGTTGCTGGATCGGCGGCGATGATGACTGCTTCGTTGACGGGTTGCGTTGACAGCGAGTGGCGATGCGGTGGTGGCGGAGCACGGAGACGCCGGAGGAAGGGGCGTAAACCAGCCGCTGGAGGTCGCAGGTTGAGGCAGCGGTCGGCGGTGGCGTCGCGGTGGTGGCTGGTGTGTAGTGGCCGTGGCGGTTGCAGTGGTGTTTTTCCCTTTTTTTGTGTTGACCAACGAAGATCATAATATGATAAGGAGATGATTTGGATGATGATGAAGGTGGCGGAGCGGGAGTCGGGGCTGAGAGAGAAAACGGAGGGACAGCGTGAGTTGAGTTGAGCATGAGGGGCGTGATTTACGCTGGTTGCCTCGTTAAAAACCTTATGGGAAAAAACCTAGCTAAGGGAAAAAGAGTACAACCAAAAAGGCGTAATCATTTAAGACTATTAAGGGTTTGTCTTGGTTGTTTATGCAGCTTGATCAACCTTTCCAGGTTGAATCTCCAGTGATTCTTCATGTCCATCGTCCAGTGAGCTTTTCAGGGTATGGAGTAGACATCTTCCTGCAAAAAAGTTGAGATAAAAAATGCAAATATGCGTGTAATGCATGCCTATCCTGATATGCAAATCCTAAGTTAGTTCCTAACTCCACTTCTATAACTAAAAATGAACCCTCACTCCGAGGGATACCTAACGACTTAATGCACAACTTTGGGGTTGTGCGGGCACCCAAAGCCATTGTACTGCGCGCGATTTTTTGTGCCAAAGGCATCTTTTTTACCAAGCTGGTACTTTGACGACCGCAGGGGTCTCATCGCTGAGAAGCAGGATTTAATCATCGCTGAAAAGCGAGATAGATTCATCGCTGAAAAGCGGCCTTGATAACAACCCCCAACGAAAGTTCATGCAGGTTAAACAAAACCCCAAACGAAAATTCGTGCAGGTCGAACAAATAAGTGCCATGGCGACGCATGGGTACACTCAACCGGACAAATCCGTGCAGGTTGATCAAACCCCAAACGGAAGAGCCGGAGATTTTTTTTTTTTTTTCAAGTGCCATGACGACGCATGGGCACACTCAAGCAACAAATCCGTGCAGGTTGGCCAAACCACAAACGGAAGAGTCGGAGAGTTTTTATTTTTATTTTTTTATTTTTTACAAGAGTCTCCTTAAAGAAAATCGGGATACAAAAATCTATCATTTCTAATAAGGGACTACAATCTTCATCTTTGGAATCTTGGTCTTCAACAATTCTGATCTTTGTTGGAATCTCCAAGTCTTCAATAATCTCCACCTTCATTGAAGTCTTCATCTTCAATAATTTTCGTACAGGAGCGTGGTGATGGGAACATATTGGAGAAATATCCCTTCCGAAGATAACAATAATATATTAGAGTGGTACTTTTGTCTTCCACTACACTATATTATATATATTTTTGTTCTTTTCCTTATTTTCTTTCCTTTCTCCTGATTTCTTTCTCCCACAACCTTTTGTCATTTTTCTTTTTTGTCTTTTCTTCCCACTTTCTTCCACAATTTTCTCCACTTTCTTTTATTCTTCCCACCATTTTTGTCTTTTTCACTTTTTTGTCTTTTCTTCCCCCACTTTTATTATTTTCTTCACCCTATGCCCAACACCCTTCCCTTTTTTACTCTTATTTTCCCATTCCAAAGCCAATACAAGACAAAACAATAATAAAGAAAATATTATGGGTCCTGGTGGTTTGGAGTGCGAGCCGAAGAGGGTGGCGACGGTGGCCGGAGGAGATGAGCTGGTCGATGAAAATCCAAGTTCGACACAGGCTACCGGAGTTCTACCGGTACGGTGGTCTCAGTGGCGGGCAGTAGGAAGGTGATGATGAAGTGGTGTTTGATAGTTGAGGGAAGCTTGGTTACGGCAGCTATAACGACTTTAGCGTTTTGCTCCGACGAGGGAAGGAGAGAGAGACATCGTGGCTGCGATGGAGGGGGCCGTGGTGATGGAGCGGTGGCACCATGGAAATCCGGTAGTGGTGTGATGCGGCGACATTGTTCACCATGGTCAACTGCATTTATCACCTTCATTCACGGACACGAAGAATCCGGCACTCCTTTTACATTGAAATGGGACCACGGCTACACTATTTTTTCATTAAAAATACATGGCTTAATCCCATTGTGCTAAAGCTAAAAGCTAAAGACAATCAATTTTCCCACTTCCAGAAAAAAGCCTAACATACTGCCAAACCATTCCATAAATTCTGCTACCTCTACAATAATAATATTATTATTGAAAATAGTAAATTGAATGGGGCATCACGTGAAACATCAGCATCTTGCCTCCTTTAATGATTGCAATAACAATATGCAAAAATTAGCTCCCTTACCCACGCCATTACTACTGTTTCGTCGTCTTCCTCACCGGTACCGCCATTTTCGAGAGAGAGACCGATGATAGTGATGGCTCCAGCGGTAGTGGGAGGGGTGGAGGCTGGAGTCATTTACGGACGTCGAAGAGCAGACGAGCTAAGCAGGGCCGTTCCTATAGTTTTATAGGCCCGGGGCAAGTGGAAAAAAAAAAGGCCACATATTAAATTTAGAAGTTAACATAAATTTTTATAAGTGAATTTTAAATATTATATATGAGTACAAAAATACTAATGTCAATTAATACACCTGTATAGTCAATAGAATCCGATAAGCAATAGAAACCGTTGGGTAGCAATCTGCAACTTTGACAAACTCAAGAATCTCGATTGCGGACATCAACTTGTCTGGCAAAGTCACCTGTAACACTTTTAATTCAGAAAAAAAGATCATTTGAATCTACATCTGACACATTGTTATGAGAAAAAGTAAATGCAAAATTATTACAACATTCCATTAATTCATCATTATCTAATGACTTCAATTTTTTTGAATCATATAAGAATCCAAAAATATTTTCAAATGTGTTCAATTGTTCAAATCTAGTATTCAATGAAGCAATTGCCATATCCACAACAATTAGAAAATAATTAACTCTAAAAGATTCCTCAGGTGATTGCATTTCCTCCTCATAATCATTTTCATCAAATTGTTTTTTCCTAATAATACGACGTTTAATTGGAAATGTAGGCTCTATGTTCATCTCACATGCAATACTTTTGGCAATATTTATACTAGAAACAAACCCTTCATTTCTATACTTCTCAAAAAAATCTATTACACCTTTAATTTGATTTTTAGTAGTTTCAATGCACATAGATTTTGTTTGCAACCTTTTACTTACCATGTTAATAGCAAATAAAATTTCATACCAAATAACAATTCCAAGTAAAAATTCAAAACTCTCAAGTGCACTAACCAAGCTTTCCGCTTCACTCTTTGATTTGGCATCATCACAAGATTCACATAATTCTAACAAAGCCAACCTTATTTGAGGAGCTTGAAATCTAATAGCTTTGACACTTTTTATTCGACTCTCCCATCGTGTATTGCATAAAGATTTTACAGTTAAGTTTGACACATTATCAAGTAAAACCTTCCAAGTGGAAGGTCAATAAAAATTAAAATAAAATTGATCTTAACAAAAAAAAAAGGAACAAAAGCACCTGTTTGAACTTGAGAATCAATTAATCAAAAATCTTTATCTTGCCCTAACCGGTTAACATGTGCCTTCAATCCCTGCATAAATAAATAAATAAACACATTACAAAACTTACAAAATAAAATCAATCTTCATATATTAAACCTAATAAAATTACAATTTCATTCCTAATTCCTAACAGTATAGGCAGTACAAGCAGCTTCAGAGATGTTTTACAAGCAGGCAAAGAAAACAAACCAATGCTGTACAATTTTATAAACAAATGAGGAATTGTGAAGTGGAGAGGGGTGATGATGATCCACAGATTGGAGTTGTGTTAGTGTCAAGTATCAAGTCTCACAAATTGTGTTTATACATAATACATTGTCTGTGTGCTTGAATTTATTTGATTGGCTTGTAATGGGGTCTTAAGGCAAAGAAAGATACATTAACTGGTATTGACACATTAAAATTGTTACTGTCATTTTCTATTCTACATAGAAAGGCTGTTTGGAATTTAAAAAAAAAAAAAAAAAAACAGTATAGGCAGTACTTAAACCTAATAACATTACAATTTCATTCCTAATTCCTAACAGTATAGACAGTACACAATTATCACAAATTCACAATTGCAGCATTCGGGATTCTTAATTCCTAAAACCAGCAGGCAGCAGTATTCGGCATTCCTAATTCCTAATAGCAGCAGTATTCCTAATTCCCAAATCCTAATAGGCTAATAGCAACAGTATTCCTATTCACAATTGCAGGCTTGAAACAGTTTACATTCCTAATTCCTAATTGCAATTCACAAATTAAAATTACACATTTGCACACAATATCATTAATTAGGAAGCCAGAATTGCAAAATTAATAGAATACTATTACGAGCAAAAGAAAAATTTATAACCTGATAATTAGGTGATAAGGCTTAGGCGAAGGCCGAAGGGCTGGACTTGAAGTGTGAAGACTGAAGAGTGAAGACCTTGTGGTTCAGACGTTCAGTGGTTCAGTGGTTGCTACTTGCTATGGAGGATTTGTAGTTTGTAGACAGGATCGGTGAGTCTGTGAGTGTGGATGGTGAATCGTGAATGGTGGATTGGTGGATTTGCTGTTTGTTCCTGAGCTTTTATTGACGCCATTTTTACCGTTGAGAAGGCCGGGTGAAGGTGCAACGGCGAGTCGATGGCGACGCTTGGACTCTTGAGCGGTGTGGGCGGTGGGTGCGAGACCAAGAGTTTGGCCGTCTTCTGGACTCCTCCTCGCTTTCTCGCAGAGTGCGTCTTCATCAATATTCAGATAACAATAAAAGCAAAAGAAAATTTTAATATAATATATATATCATATATATATATATATATACATACTATATATCCTATCATTCCTATGGGCCCCTACCTAGAGATGGGCCCTGGGCAAGGGCGCAGCCTGCCCTTGCCCAGGGCCGGGCCTGGAGCTAAGCAGATGGGAACCGGACTGGTGGTGGTTCGTCAATCTGCTCGGGTGACGACGTGGTGGGGGCTGTAATGCCGGCGGAGACCGGTGGTTGCTGGATCGGCGGCGATGATGACTGCTTCGTTGACGGGTTGCGTTGACAGCGAGTGGCGATGCGGTGGTGGCGGAGCACGGAGACGCCGGAGGAAGGGGCGTAAACCAGCCGCTGGAGGTCGCAGGTTGAGGCAGCGGTCGGCGGTGGCGTCGCGGTGGTGGCTGGTGTGTAGTGGCCGTGGCGGTTGCAGTGGTGTTTTTCCCTTTTTTTGTGTTGACCAACGAAGATCATAATATGATAAGGAGATGATTTGGATGATGATGAAGGTGGCGGAGCGGGAGTCGGGGCTGAGAGAGAAAACGGAGGGACAGCGTGCTTGGATCTCGAGCAACAATAGCGAGCACTGATGCTTCTCCGTTCGTGGTTTCTGCTGCCGGGAGAGGCTGAAGATGATGCGGTAACGTGGCGGCATGGTGTATTTTATTTCCTGTGCGGCGACAGTGGAGAAGGAGGAGATTGGAGGTGGTGGGATGCTCTATGACGGAGATGGTGGTGGAGCGCTATATTTTCCGGTGAGCAGCGACAGTGACAGTGAGTTGTGACGGTGACGAGGATGGTGAATACCATTCGGTTGATTAGAGGAACACGGCATTTCATCGCATTCCCCACGGACGGCGCCAATGATGGCGGAAATGTAAACGGGGTACGGATTTACACCACGTGATGTTGATTGTGTATGATGTAGTGTATGGAATATGTATACATGAATGCAGGGAGAAGGGGAAAGGAAGCCATGGCTTCTTCTTGGAGAAAAGAGCCAAGAACTAAAGAGAGATAGGAGTGAATCTTCCGAATTGAATCCGGGATCCGAGGATGCCATTACAGTGGGGGGTCATGTCCTTTAGAAATAGGACCTGATTCTTCAGGAATATAATATTCCCCAAAGGTCACTTGCCCTTTAACAATTTCTAAGGGACAACCCGACCGTTTAGGGGTACAATAATACACGGACTATACACATTGTATTCCTACAGTAGTCCTTGGGTATTTATCCATCACCATCATTACTTAGATTGTCCAAAATGAGCGGAACATATTCATAGCCAAATTGAATAACAATTTTCAGTGGAATGTGCATTGGTAAACCTGTCTTGGGACACTACCGGGTAAAGGACTAGAAGGATTGGTTTAGATTGCACTAACGAGTAAAGGATCACAAAGACCAATCTAAATTACTCATATAACTGCACTGGTTTAGATTGCACTAACAAGCAAAGGATCACAAAGATCAGTCTAAATTACTCATATAACTGCACTGATCGGCCGATCAAACTAAAAAAATCAATAAATTACTCTAGTTGGAGACTAGGGTTAATGTGTTTGTGAATGTTTTGCGTTTATATCTAGTTAATGTTTGATGTACAAATTTATTAGCATGTATTTGGAGAATACTTGGCTACAATGAGAATTGGGTAAGGATTTGAGACACTCCTTGCATAAACCCGATTTGATCTTAGGAAAATAGGGAAATTGGGGATTTAATATGCTTGTGTGCTTGATGAACTTGAAATTTATACACCATAAGAGTGGAGCAATTCCTTGTTTTAATTCTTGTTTATTTGCTCATAGTCATGGAAGTGGCATTAGACAAATTAAGATACCTACATGCATTTCTGCTTGATTCATTGGTTATTTGTTCTCCCTAATCTCATATGTTATTGAAGCATCTAAAAGATAATGCTCCTAGCTTGAGTCCTATTTCTTTATTTCGTATTTATCTTCTTTTTTTTTATATGTGTTTTTTGATATTTTGTTTAGTTACCTTAACTTTACAACTTATTACGAATTACTTAACTTCCTGTGTATTTCCTAATGCTAGTGCATAGTTACTTGTGATTATATATACTTACCTGCCATAACGTTTTAGCAAAACCCAATCACTTTATTATGGGCCGGATGAGCTATCATTTACTCTAAAATAAAATACAAATAAATAATAAAAAATAAATAGGCCCGTAAAATTTTTATGTACAACTTGTAAAGGTGAAAATCATGTTTTTTTTGTAAATGTTTTTTTTTTTTTTATGTCAAACTAAATTTCACTATGATTTGGATTGATTGCACATGTAAATTTGTAGAGAGCTTAGATCTTGAGAGCTCATCATTGAACATGAATCAAATGTAAAGGTATATTGAAGATTTGAATATATTTATTTGAAAAGTTTAAATGAATCAATGTTTAAAATAATTTTTTGGTAATTTAATTGTTATGATTTCTGTGTAATACCAAACATGTAAATTAATTTTTCAACAAAAATAAATATATTTGTTGCAATTATATTACCCATAATTTTAATTAACAGGAAAGTAACAAATAATATCTAAGTTATTCATGAATTAATGAGTGTTTGATTTTTAATTATTTTATATTCTTGATTATTCTTGTATTATTGCCTCAAAAGAAACCTAAATGCCATTTTAATTTCCTTTTGGGATTTGTCTGGTTATTTCATTTATTTGTGAATTACGTGTTCACATGTAAAACGTGGGCCTTGTTTTTTGTGCAGGATTCCTCGTGTAGCGAAAATAATGATAGTGAGCGTACGGAAATATGTTGTTCTCAGGGGATTGTGAGTACGGTTATTCCAATAATTGCCAAGCATGCAGTTTATTCCATTAATATTTCTAACAATAATCCAATGCCGAAATCACATAAATCATCTAGCAAGTAACAAAATTACTGAATTTATAATCACTTTCACCACATCAAGTCTTCCTTGATATTTGAAAACATAAACTTGACATGCTCTTCAAGGACAGGAAGGCGATGGTTGTCGTCGTAAGTGTACATCATCGGAACCAATCTCGCTACATTTAGACAAGCTGTTTTGAATGATGTTGGAATTGTGGTTGACGAGAGGCAATGCTTATTTAGTAGCTTCCACTGCTGGGAAACCTTATCTAGAACATGCTGCCTTCCATCACTTAATGACCAACCTTGTTGCTCTTTCATGTAGTACTCCATGTAAGATCCATCTTTTCCTTCTTGTTCCTCATCCTATAATACAACAAACTGTCAAAAAGTATGTATTGTTTGTAGGGACCCAACTAAGGTGGTTAGCCTTGTTAATTAATTTGTTAATTATAAAGTTATAAGTTTGACTATCAACCGAAATAGTCTATTAATCTTCATGATTTGAAGACAACCTAGGCTGGTTTAACGGTATCTTTGTGGTCCTTTGTAAGCTAGGGCATCTGATCAATTTAATAGAATAACGAATTATGATTCACCTTTGCAGTTCCTAGGTCGTCCAGGAGGCGAAGAATTGCGGCTACTGAAGATATAATGCCTTCAATATCTGTGGTCCCAGTGGATTCACCATAGCCCAAGAGAAAGAAGAGGTTGGTGAGGACCATGGGTATTCCTGAGCTTATTATCCCATTTTTCAAGTACACATCTGCCTTTGGTGAGTGCCCAGAGGCAAACCACTTTGCCTCGGTTAGAAATGCATTGCACAAACTTGTCCACTGTCGTCAAATTAAAACACGCTAATAAATATAACTAACGTTTAGCTTTTCGAAATTAGATGAGAAGATTATTGTGTACTAGCTAGCTTACCGCTTTTTTCAAATAGTCTATAGGGTTCCATCCAAACTCTTGGTAAACTACATTGCTGATCTCATGTGTGGTTTCTTGAATTACCTTGAAACACATTCTCATGTAATTTGGTAATTTATCAATTTCCGGGAATTCCCACCTATAGTCCACAGAAAAATATTTCCATTAGACCATCTTAGCTTGTTGATTGCTTATGTGAAGAGAGTAAGCTTGTTTCGTGAAAAAAAAATATTGTATTACTATACACACCTGTTTATTGCTTCTGTGAAAAGAGTAAGTTCATCAATTGTACCATAAATATCAAAAATGTCATCCACGATGTAGACAAGGGAGATTGGCTTGGTTATCTCTATTCTTTGCTTTGACAAACATGGATCCGTAGCCATAGCCATAGACCAAATGTACCACTTGAGTGGTTGATTCCTGGCTAGCTTCAACTCCTCCGATAAACCAAGCCCTTTACACCATCTTATATTACATGACAAAAGTATGTACCCCAAACTATTAAAATGTATATAGATTAAAAAAAAAAAATTAAAGAGTTATAATAAAGTATTCAACTCACTCGAAAACCTGAAGGATTTCTTCATGGTATTTACGTTGCATGACGTTGTGATCCATTATTGCTAAATTTGCTAGGAGCTTCTCCCAATCCGTTTTGAGGTCATGATTTTTAAGATAATGATTTGTCATGAAGCGAGGCAAGCTTTTGTGATGGGGATAGTGCAGTGTGTTTTGAACCATGGAGGCATGGGAATCATCAAGATGTGGCAATCTTGCGGTGAGAAAATTGGTAGAAAATAGGAACGCCTCATCTAAGATGTCTTCGTCGTCTTCTATGCACAGATGTGAGGCTTCATGCAAAGACATGAGCCCCCTTATGTCTTCCGACAATGCATTCTTAAACTTCATATTCTCACCTTTGAAGCTGTTGAATACATCTGTTACATTTCACAACACGAGTTAACTTTTTTGCAGCTAATTTTAGTACTGTAAAATTAAGAGTTGAATTAAAGCACAGTACCTGAAGGGACGTGGAAACCTTGTTGCCTTAACAGTCGAAAACGAAGTGAAACTGCATAAAGATGATGATCACCATTATGGTTATAAAGAAGAGGTTGAGAATGTTGGTTCTTCAGACATTGCGTGATTTGATGTTCAAAGTAGTGATCGATGCCAAAGCGCTGCATGGTATCGATGACTACCAGTGCTTTTAAACTGTCTGCTTCTTGCACGTGATGATCAAGCAGCAAATGACGCATTTCCAATTGTTTCTGCTGAGGATATTTCACCTGCAAATTAAATCATCATATATATAGCTTAATTAATTAATTTGGATTGGACTGCATGCATGCATTTTCTATCTTTTCCATATTTGTACGTACATATACTACAAACATACCATATTAGATTCATGAGACTGCAGTACTTGAAGTGCAAGGGGATGCTGCAGAGGTTTGAAATTTAGTAGGGAGGGAAGGACTGCCATGGGTTTCTGCAACAACGTTAATTGGTGGATAGATGAAATGAAGTTGATGAGTGGTCTCAAAGACGATGTTTAATTTATAGAAGTTTTGGGGAAAACTCAAGATAAGGGAAATTATGTGGTTCTCATTACCTAAACAATTATTGTTGGATTGATTTTGTCTCTTTCTTGTGTCCAATTATTAGTCGAAACCTTTTTCAAGTGTAGGGTCAGGCGGTGCAACACGTGAAATTCGTGAAGTTCACTGGAATCCAGTTTCATTTGATTGTATTCGTTGTATGTATTCTAGTCCCGTCCTAGGATTAGCTGTACATATAATATACTTCTGGTTAGTGACGGAACCAGAAAAATATCTCAGTAGAGGCGATATTAACTCTTTGTGCTTCATTAGATAGAGAAAAGCATAGCCTCAGTGATGACTCTAACCCTTGTTCTTTTTTAGTAAAAGTGCACACCAACCAACTAAACTAAACTAACTAATCAATTATTTACCTATATCTGTTTTCATATACTTATATCTAAAAATGTACTATATATAGTTAGGATCATATGGATCACTTGTTTAGGTAAGATCGTGAGATCAGATCTTGTGCATCCATTTAATAATTTAATGGTCTAGATTGATTTAAGATGCCAAGTTGAAGTGTATGCGAACCGTAATAAAATGTGTGCGAATGGTGATTAAGTGTGTGCGGACGGTGATTAAATGTGTACAAACGGTATTAAATGTGTGCGAACGGTGGTTGATGTACAAGATTTGATCTCAAAATTTTTTAATGGTCTAGAATCTAGATTGATTAAGATTCCAAGTTGAAGTGTGTGCGAACGGTGATTAAATGTGTGCGAACGAAGTGTGTGCGTCAATCAATCTAGACCATTAAAAAGTATTACATGGATGCACAAGATGTGATCTCACGATCTTACCTAAGCAAGTTGTCTCACTGGAACCCTACCATATATATATAGTAGAGTTCAGGTGTGGCCGCGCCTTCCCCTGTGGTTGGTGCGGTTTACACCACTCAATGTTAAGAGATGCACCACACAAATATGCACTATTAGGTACACATCACCAAAAAACACACCATTAGGTATAAAAAAAATACACCACACAGTGTTCAGAAATGCACAATTAGAAACAGGGGAGTTATGAGATGTTTTTATGCATTTTCATTGTGGTGCGTTTCTTAACATTGAGTAGTGTAAACCGCACGGAAAGGCGCTGCCACATTTGAATAGAAATATATATATATATATATATATATATATATGGGATGGGGTGAGGTGAGTGGGGGCAGTTGCCCCCAGTGCCCCCATTGTGGCTCGGCCACTGCTTCCAATGAACCATATTGTTGTTCAGAGGTCGGTGAGTTTAGAGGTTGGTGAATGACCAAATCTAAATAATTAGTGATTTTTAGAAGATTGTTGGCGGCTAAGTTCATCACTATATCCTGCTTTTCAAATAATAAAGTTTCACAATCAAGGTTCGAATTTATGACTACTCATTTAAAAAAGTAATTCAAATACCATTACACTACATGGTAATTGACATATATATAATTAAGAGTGCATTACATGCGAGGTATTTTGAGATAGATCGGGCTTTCACATTAGGCTATTTGCTCCTTCTTGAGCTTGTGGTCCTGCTACAAGTAAATATATATATATACGAGTGCATTACATGTGTGATATTTTTAGATAGAGCTTTCACTTGAGGGTATTTGTTCCTTCTTGAGCTTGTGGTCCTGCCACATGTAAATGCTATGTTTACTTGTAGTAGGACCACAAGCTCAAGAAGGAGCTGAGCAATCCAAATAGCTTAAGGTAAAAGCTCTATCTCAAAATATCACACATATAATGCACTCCTATATATGTGTACACACATACACTGTCAAAGTGGACAGTCGATGATGGTAAAGAGGATGCATGCTTCACGTGCCACTTGTCTGTTTAAGTAGGGTCCATTTTTTGAACTTTTTGATCCAAAAGGTCGAAAAGTGCATTACGGAGATTGGAAATGGACAATAATTGTCATATTGGTCCATAATATTGGTCCATATATCACATCATTATTTCATTACAATAGTCACTTACTAAATATATGTTTAGTTTTTACTGTCATTTAAAAAAAATTAAACTTAAACCTAATGTGACACTCGTAAAATCCAATAGCTAGCATGGAGTAAGTGATTATTGTAATGTTACATTCAGGTCCGGTCCTATCATTTTATAGCCCCAGAGTACGAAAAAAAAATAGACCCCTGGTTAATATATATATATTTCATACCTAAAATTTACATTAAAGGTGTGTTTGGTTTGCACATGAGAATCGAAATCGAAATGGAAATCAAATACTTGGTAATGATAATGAGTTTTGGTGAAAGTATTTTGCATGTTTAGTAGTAGGATGAAATTCGAATGATTACTACTAATTTTGATGTTTGGTTATATATGATCCTATAATGTGAATAAATATTTAAAAATACGAAAACAAAAAATCAATGCAATTGATCAGAATATGATGGCATCCAAAGCATCAATATGAAAAAAGAAAAATCAAAACAAAAATCTAAAAGTACTAATCCAAACTTAAAAATTAGAGTACCAAGATGGAATGATACCTCTTTTTAATTAGAAAATGTAATTTTTAATTGAAGGGTAATCAAAATCCATAGTTGTATTTGTTTTTAAAAAGTTGCCAATCAACCACTAACTATGATTTTAATTCTCATTCCTAGTGTCTAAACCCATGAACCAAACACACCCTAAATAAGGAAAAATATACTAATATCAATCAATAACTTTAAATAAGATTAACAAGTATTTTATAGTCACACAAAAAAAAACAAGTATTTTATTCATTTTATTTACACGATATTATAATAATCTTTTCTTTTAGCTAGATAAATTTCAAACTTTTTTAGATTAATTTTATTACGATGACACATAATAGAAGCTTCTAGATTACATTGATTAGATATTCATTAAAAAAAATACGGAGTAAATTATCTTTTAATTTTTTTTTTCATAATTGAATCTCAAAATATATCATATAACCCCCTCCGTTGTATTTTATATGTCTTGTTTGATTAAAATGACTTGATTAATGTTATGTTTAATTCCATTTTTCATAATATGTTTAGTATTAGTATGTAAAAATTTATATATTTAGAAACTACATTAAAAATACTATTAAACATAAAAAAAATATAAATTAAAATTTTTTTTTTTATAAAAATACATTAGAAAATAAGCAAAAAAAAAAGGTAAAAGGTGATGAATTTCAGTAATTTTTTTTAAAAATACATTAGAAAATAAGCAAAGCGTAAGAGTTGAGGACTTGAGGTATTCCATAAATTTGTTTTTCTAAAATGTATGTAAACGGAAGGGGTCAATCCCATGTCCTTGAATTAAAAGATTTGAAATTAAAATATATTACCAGCCAAACTATTAAATCAATTATTAAACTATACACATATTATTTACTTATACACATATATATACTATATATATATATTGGGAGTAGGATGTGCCCCTCCGCACATGGGCCCTGGGCAAGCCTGCCCTTGCTCAGGGACGGGCCTGGTTACATTTAAAGTTAGTACCAATATTCTTTGCTTCAATTTTAATTTTAATTTCTTTAGCCAGTGCTACAACTATACAAGGCCCAATATATTGTCCTTTATTATCTGACTTCAAATCAACCATTGATCGATAAGGAAACTACAAATAAATTATTACTATAAACCATGCATATCGAACAAGTTCTTTACTGTACATCATAGTTTGCATAATCTTATAACTCATGCATCTCAGCGGTTTCAATTCCCAAGCCAGCTACCGTAGCCGAATAGATTCGCCATTGATGGTAGAAAACATGGACATGATTTGTTTCTGGAGAATGGGTAAACAGTGAGTATCACTATAGTTGTACATCATCGGCACCATTCTTGCAATATTTAAGCAGGATTTCCTAAAAGATGCTGGAATCGGAGTTGGAGAAAGGCACTGCTTGTTTATGAGCTTCCATTGTTCTGAAACCATATTGATAATGCGTTGTTTTCCATCACTTATTGACAAACCTTCATGTTCTTTTACGTAGTACTCTGCATATGAGGCATCATTTCCATCTTGCTTCTCACCCTGCACAGATTTCATAAAAATCCATATAAAAAACAACACCAATCATGTTAGCTAGCGACAATAATAATTATATATAGGCAACCAACTTTACCTGAGTGGCGTCAAGGTCATCTAATAGGCGTAAAATTGCTCCTACCGAAGTTATCATGTCTTCAATATCTATAGTTCCAACAAATGCACCGTGGCCTAATAGGAAGAAACAGGTAATGAGAACCATGGGAACTCCTGTAGTTATAATCCCAGTCTGCAAGTACTCATTTGCCGTCGGTGATTTTCCAGTAGCAAACCACTTAGCTTCAGTTATGTAAGCACTGCACAAACATTTCCACTGTGACAATAATAGTCAAAATATCAGTCCAAACAAGTCAACTTTTGAGTTTTAATATATGCATATACCAAAAATTGTTCTATATATACCGCTCTTTTAAGGTGATCAATTGGACTCCAGCCATATTTGTCGAAAACAAGGTTGTTGATATCATTAGTTGTATCAAAAAGTACAACCAAACACCTCTTCATATAATCCGGTAGTCCTTCTCCCACAGATAAATCCCATCTGTGAAATTAAATTAATTACATTAGTTCTATCCCATTCTTCTAAAAATAAATATTTAATATATTGTCACTATATATTAATTATGATGATGCATAAACATAAATTTTATTTTTAAAGTTGTTTTTCTCATTTAAATTGAATTTATAAAGGAAAGAAAGTGAAATGATATTATCTACGTACCTGTTGATGGCATCAACAAATTGTTTGGTTTGATCAAATGTGGCATAAACATCAATAATATCATCAATAAGGTATACAAGGGCGATTGGCTTGGTTAACTCTATCCTTTCTCTTGACATGGAAGCATCAGAGATGAGTGCCAATGTCCATATGTACCATTTTAGCTGTTGATTTTTAGCCAATTCATCTTTCAATCCAAGACCTTTCCACCATCTATAATTTTAATTTACAGTTAGTTACATTAAATGGCTTAGACATGTAGAAATTTTATATAAAACCAACAATATTATATATTTGCAAGTCAACTCACCTGAGAATTTGACGAAATTCCTCTTGATAAAATGATTGGGTTATGCTATAATCCATTGTTGCCAAATTCACCAGGGTAGCTTCCCATTCATTTTCAATTCTCATGTTTTCAATAAAGGTTTTGGCTGTGAACCTGGCCAAACTCTTATGATACGGATATTGCAATGTGTTTTTAACCATGCTGGCTTGGCATTCATCAAGATTTACCATGCTTGCTATTAGAGACTCACGGCTAAATTTTGCAGCTTCATCAAGAACATCTTCTCCTTCTATTGATAAATGGGATGCTTCATGCAAAGCCATCAACCCTCTTATATCTTTGCTTAGCTCCTCCTTAAATTGTCCTTTTTCGCTAGTGAACTTGGTGAAAACATCTTTCAAGTAAAAAGACAGGGTAAAAAAATTTGTAAAAGATTTTATTAGTCTCATCATCAACATAATTGTATTATATTATTTGTGGTTTCGATAATAAAAGAAAAAAAAACAATACAATTATTAGTAATTAATAAATAAATAATGTTAGATGACAACTAGTACCTGATGAGACATGATAACCTCCTTGTCTAAGTAATCTGAAGCGAAGAGAAATATCATAAAGATCATTAATTTTTTGAAAATCAATTTTAAGTTTTTGATGTTGTCGCTGCAAAATGGCTCCGATTTGGTCATGGAAATGGTGGTCGATGCCCAGGTGCTGTATGGCATCTATCACATTTAGCACTTGCATATCATCTTCTTGGAATTGGTATAGTAATCCCCTCTGCCATTCCTCCCTTTTCCCTTTACTTTTGAGTAGAAACTCATCCTTGGAGAGTGTTGCCGTCATATTTTCCGATCTTAAGGAACTGTAAAATAGCAAATGATTAATATTAAATAAGTCTGAAATAATGGTGACAGGAGATGTACCTCCCATAGTCCCATCTTGTTAAACTGGACCATCTATGACTAAGACTAAACATATTAATGACCATTCATCTCACGCCACTTGCACTGCATTACTAATCTTGGGGCTTCCGCCCCTCTGATGCACCCAAAAAAAAATCTCACACTACTTGCACTGAATTATTATTATTATTATTATTATTATTATTATTACTACGGAGTATTATTTTTTGATTTTGATATGTTGGGGCACAACCCATAACACAATTATTATACTATAGATCAGGCTTCATATTGCATTGTGAACTCTGATTCAAAAATTTTGTGTTTGCTCAGTTAATACATTTTGTACTTATAAGTTAACAATTTTTGTACTTGTTAACAAATTATTTAAAAAAAAAAAAAAAGCATATCATTTAATAATTATAGACACAAATTGTTAAGGTAGGTACATAATAATGTTGGTTAACATGTAATTTATAAAAGCTCAGCCTTTTTAAAACCCAAATCACCATAAAATAATTTATATATAACTCAAATTACAACCAAACACAAACTCGATCAAACATATCTTCTTGGTCGATGAGCAAAGGGATTGAATTATAAGAAAGAAGAAGAGCATGAAAAACAATACCTGGAGTTCACTGATTGGCATCGGAAAACCACTGGCGTGCGGCGACGACAATGAAGAGCGGTGCCTATAGAGAAGCATGGTATGGATACATTTGAAGACATGGTGTTAAGGATTATAATTCTCATTTATCTTTTCAAGACTTCTTCCCGCTTAACACACTTTTCGATTAACTGTAATTTTACTTGAAAAGTCGATTAAAAAAAGCTTTTCTAGTAAAATCTGGAAGGCTTTAAGACAATGCTTTGCCAAGCCAAGCAGGGCTGTATGATGAATGTATGAAGTGATGATGCAGGTAGAGTGTTTGGGTGAGAATGGTATTTATAGAACCCCAGAATTTAAAAACAAAAAATTAAAAAATCGGTACTTACCACTTTCTTCATCACTTTGAAGCCAGAATTGGCAGGCTCATTACCCACAACGTAACTTTCAGGACTTTGAAGCCAAAATAGGCAGGCCCATTCTGCGTTTTTAACCACATGTTTGTTGTGGCTGATAGTCGATTATCTGTCAACAGTATTGAGTGTATAGTAAAGGAACTATTACAATCCATCACTGCCATTCAATTGATCACATGTTTGTTGTGGCTGATAATCGATTATCAGCCAACATTGTTGAGTGTATATTAAAGGAACTATTATAATCATCCATGCCATTCAACTTTCTCTCGTCAATTCGAACACTAGAAAAGGACAACTAATTCGCCACCCCTTGTAAAAGGCTTTTTGCAACTGTTTTACAATGGTCAAGGATACTAGGATCGCAAAAAGCCTTGAACTTTCTGCGACCGTTGTTAAACAATCTACAAAATGTTGAGCATCTGCCACCGTTCTTAGAGAAGAACGGTCTTTTATATATATATATTTTATATATATATATATATATATAAAAGGACTGCGTTAATGCACCGCCCAGGAGAGAACTGTGAACCAATCGTCGCGCGCCACGTGTCCAAATGTAGTTGCACCTAAGGTTATAACTGGTGACCTTAGGTGTATGAATGTTAACAAGGTAAATTACTTGCATTTGTACGTGAAAATAGGTGCACAAGTGCATGTAAAATGTATTACATGTGCAAGTAAAATGTACATTGAGCATCAATACTAAGTGCACCTAACTTTATAACTAGTTGCACATAATGGTATAATTAGTTGCACTTAGATGCACGAATGTTAACAAGTTAATTACTTGCACTTGTAAGTGATTTTACATGCACTTTTTACTTGCAAATGTGCACCAACTACTTGCACTTATAACACATTTACTTGCACCAAAGTTCGAGATATTTACAAAAATGCCATCGCGCCGTTTTTTTAAAATTACATCTGATTCGTTGATCTGGACACGTAAACGGTTGTGGATCGTTCTTATTTCTCTCCTGGGCACCCGTTTTCATTGGAGCGCGCCCATATATATATATATATATATATATATATATATATATACACACACTGACATTGTCAAAGCGGGCAAACCTTGGTGACAGAGAGGATGCTTCACGTGCTACTTGTTTGTTTAAGTAGGGTTCAAAAGTCGGAAAGCACAGTACATTGATCGGAAATGGTCAACAATTTTCATAACAATAAGTCAATAAGTACTTACTAAATACATGATTAGTTTTTACTCTGATCTCATTTTGAAAAAAAAAAAAAATTAAACTTAAACCTAATGTGACACTCATAAAATCCAATAGTATGGAGTAATTTTTGTAGGTGCTACTTTTAAAGTTAGTACGAATATGCTTTGCTTCAATTTGGATTTTAATTTCTTTAGCGAATGCTACAACTATACAAGTCCCAATATATTATCCTTTATTATCATATTTCAAATCAACCATTGATAGATAAAGACACTATAAATAAATTATTACAATAAACCATGCATATCGAACAAGTTATTTACTGTACATCATAGTTTGCATAATCTTATAACTCATGCCTCTCAGCGGTTTCAATTCCCAAGCCAGCTACTGTAGCCAAATAGCTAGATTCGCCATTGATGGTAGAAAACATGGACATAATTTGTTTCTGGAGAATGGACAAACAGTGAGTGTCACTATAGTTGTACATCATCGGCACCATTCTTGCAATATTTAAGCAGGATTTCCTAAAAGATGCTGGAATCGAAGTTGGAGAAAGGCACTGCTTGTTTATGAGTTTCCATTGTTCCGAAACCATATTGATAACGCGTTGTTTTCCATCACTTATTGAAAGACCTTCATGTTCTTTTACGTAGTACTCTACATATGAGGCATCATTTCCATCTTGCTTCTCACCCTGAGGTATATTTCATAAAAATCCATATCAAAAACAACATACACCAATCATGTTAGCGACAATGACAATCATAGGCTAGTAACCAACTTTACCTGAGTGGCGTCAAGGTCATCTAGTAGGCGTAGAATTTCTCCTACTGAAGTTATCATGTCTTCAATATCTGTAGTTCCAGCAAATGCACCATGACCTAACAGAAAGAAACAGGTAATGAGAACCATGGGAACTCCTGTAGTTATAATCCCAGTCTGCAAGTACTCATTAGCAGTCGGTGATTTTCCAGTAGCAAACCACTTAGCTTCGGTTATGTAAGCACTACACAAACATTTCCACTGTGACAATAAAAGTCAAAATATTAGTCCAAACAAGTCAACTCTTGAGTTTTAATATATGCATATACCAAAAATTGTTCAATATATATACCGCTCTTTTAAGGTGATCAATTGGACTCCAACCATATTTGTCAAAAACAAGGTTGTTGATATCATTAGTTGTATCGAACAATACAACCAAACACCTCTTCATATAATCGGGTAGTCCTTCTCCCACAGATAAATCCCATCTGTGAAATTAAATTAATTACATTAGTTCTATCCCATTCTTCTAAAAATAAATACTTAATATATTGTCACGTACTATATATTAATTGTGATGATGCATAAACAAAAATTTTATTTTTAAAGTTGTTTTTTCTCATTTAAATTGAATTTATAAAGGAAAGAAAGTGAAATGATATTATCTACCTGTTGATGGCATCAACAAATTGTTTGGTTTGATCAAATGTGGCATAAACATCAATAATATCATCAATAAAGTATACAAGGGCGATTGGTTTGGTTAGCTCTATCCTTTCTCTTGACATGGAAGCATCAGGGATGAGTGCCAATGTCCATATGTACCATTTTAGCTGTTGATTTTTAGCCAATTCATCCTTCAATCCAAGACTTTTCCACCATCTATAATTTTAATTTACAGTTAGTTATATTAAATCGCTTGACATGTATAAATTTTATATTTGTTTGAAGAAACATGTATAACTTTTATATAAAACCAACAATATTGTATTGCCCAAAATTCAAAGTCAACTCACCTGAGAATTTGACGAAATTCCTCTTGATAAAATGATTGGGTTATGCTATAATCCATTGTTGCCAAATTTACCAGGGTAGCTTCCCATTCATTTTCAATTCTCATGTTTTCAATAAAGGTTTTGGCTGTGAACCTGGCCAAACTCTTATGATACGGATATTGCAATGTGTTCTTAACCATGCTGGCTTGGCATTCATCAAGATGTACCATGCTTGCTATTAGAGACTCACGGCTAAATTTTGCAGCTTCATCAAGAACATCTTCTCCTTCTATTGATAAATGGGATGCTTCATGCAATGCCATCAACCCTCTTATATCTTTGCTTAGCTCCTCTTTAAACTGCCCTTTCTCGCTAGTGAACTTGGTGAAAACATCTTTCAAGTAAAAAAGATAGGGTAAAAAAATTTGTAAAAGATTTTAGTCTCACCATCAACCTAATTGTATTATATTATTTCTGGTTTCAATAATTAAAAAAAAAAAAAGAAAGAAAAAATAATACAATTATTGGTAATTAATTAAGAAATAATGTTAGATGACCACTAGTACCTGATGAGACATGGTAACCTTCTTGTCTAAGCAATCTGAAGCGAAGAGAAATATCATAAAGATCATTAATTTTTTGAAAATCAATTTTAACTTTTTGATTTTGTCGCTGCAAAATGGCTCCGATTTGGTCATGGAAATGTTGGTCGATGCCCAGGTGCTGTATGGCATCTATCACATTTAGCACTTGCATATCATCTTTTTGGAATTGGTATAGTAATCCCCTCTGCCATTCCTCCCCTTTCCCTTTACTTTTGAACAGAAACTCATCCTTGGTGAGTGTTGCCGTCAGTTTGTCCGATCTTAAGGAACTGTAAAATACCAAATGATTAATATTATGGGTGTGTTTGGTTCTCACATGTGAATCGGAATTAGAATAGGTGTCACATAATACTTGGTAATAGTAATGAATTTTGGTGAAAGTATTTTATATATTTAGTAGTAGGATGAAATAGAAATGAGTATTAATAGTTGGAACCAGCTGATGAGGAAGGGAATAAAATTTTTGCTTTATTAGGAAATAATTTTACAATTAAAATGATAATCAAAATCTATAATAGTATTTTAAAAACTTATCAACCAAACACACTCTTAATAAGCCTCAAATAATGGTGACAGGATTCCTCCCATAGTTGATAGATAGTCCCATCTTGTTAAACTGGGCCACCGGTCACTAAGACTAAACATATTAATGACCATTCATCTCACCCCACTTGCACTGAATTATTTTGTTTTGACATGTTGGTGTACAACCCCATACCATAATTGTTATACCATTGACTACGATTTATACTGCAATAATGATCCAAAAATTATATGTCTGCAATTAATAAATTATATACCTGCAAGTTAACAATTTTCGTACTTATTAAAAATTAGAAGTACATAATTAACATGATAATTTTAAACATAAATTATTAACTGTACTTTAGGTACATAGTATATTAAATGCAGACATATAAGATGTTGGTTAACATATTATACATATTAATTTATACACGTAATTTATAAAAGATAAGCCTTTTTTAAACGCAAATCACCATTATTATTATATATATATACATAAAAGAAGGAAGAAGAGCAGGGTTCAAGAGAAAAACAATACCTGGAGTTGGCTGATTGGCATCGGAAAACCACTGGCGTGCGGCGATGACAATGAAGAGCGGTGCCTATAGAGAAGCATGGTATGGATGCATGCGAAGACATGGTGTTAAGGATTAGAGTTCTCAATTCTGGCTTAACACAATTTTCGATTAGCTGTAATTTTACTTGAAAAGTCAATTAAAAAGAAAAAAGAAAAAGAAAAAACTATCTAGTAAATTCTGGAAGGCTTTAAGACAATGTTTTGCCAAGCCAAGCAGGGCGGTATGAAGTGATGATGCAGGTAGAGTGTTTGGGTGAGAATGGTATTTATAGGACTCCAAATTTTTTTATTTTTTTTTAAATATCTAAAAAGTCTGAACCTAGACAAAATAGACAGGCTCGTTACCTACCACTTTCATAACATTGAACTTTGAAGCCATATTAGGCAGGCTCATTCTGTGTTTTCAAGCACATTCTTTATTTTATTTAGAATAAATAGTCAAAATGATACCACTGACATTGTAATCAAGTGGCATGTATTGACTCTTTTAAATAGGAAATCATTATATCAAACTTCCGTGGATGTTGTATTGACTAATAGAGTTTTTTTTTTTTTTTTTTTTGAAAACGACTAATAGAGTTAGTAATACTAAAATTAATCTTTGACTATAAATTTTTTCAATTAAATCTTCAACTATTCAATTCTTATCCAATTATTCACAAATCAATCTTCCTTTGGGTAGGTTATTGAGTAAGAACATTGTGACATAGTCAAAGAACCATTTTGAATATTTACTCTTTTATTTATCTCCAAATTCCCATTAGAGTTTTTCGCAAATTTTTTGTGGGTCCACCCACTCGACATCAACAACCATTTTTTAAGTATTATCGACTCTATTACAAACAACCATTTAATTATATATTTATTTATTGTATAAAATCATGTGAGAACCATTCCCTAAGAACTTGTGGATAAATCCAAACCATTGATTTAGCAGATCTAATGATTCAAAATAAACAAACTTTGTAATATTTATGAAAAAGACCCCGCTCATTTTAAAAATTTATAATATTTATGAAAATAACCACACTTAGTTTTTACTTAATTTTTCATCCATCAAATCTTACAGATCAATGGTTTGAATTTGTTCACACGTTCTCACTTCAAAAGTTTGTTCTCATATGATTAGAATTCTCTCTATATATATATATTTGGGTATCTCTCTGCAGCAATTTGAAACCTAAATTCCTAGTGTCAAAAAGTAGTCCTCCTAGTTTTCAAAAAAAAAAAAAAAAAAAGGTAGTCCTCCTACGAACGGTTAATGGAAAGGAGAAATTTGTAAATTTATATTTCAATAACTAGAATCGGTACTCAATTAAATATCAGTTCAAATATCTAAAAATTTAATAAGTGTCAATCAAAGTTATATTCCTAATTTATGTTCATGTTTGTACTGTTAATCATTTTGTACATATGCTTCTTGTATTTAAAATGTCGAAATTGGAGCCAACCCCACGCTTAAAGTATGTGCTGATGCAGTCACATTAATTAATACGGATTGCATGCTAGACTAACTTTATATTTTTAGGTGACGAGGAAGATCATAAGTTACTAATTAATAACATGTATTAATTAAATTAGTTGATAAATGATCACGATGAGATAAATCATCTTATATTGTCTATAATTGACCGATTCTAACTATAAAAATAAAAAAAAATAAAAAGTTAATAGGCCACCCATTGAAAGTCAATTTATAACCTCATAGTTAGTAAGTCAACCGCCTAATCAATTTGGTTGGTTGCCATTCAAATAATACTTATCATATTCTACGTTGCAACTTGCATTAATAATAATAATAATAATAATAATAATAATAATAATAATAATAATGTTTCGTATAGTAATAAAATTGTGATTCCGTATACAATTAATCAAATAGTCACTGTTCATAAAATGGGATAGCAGTAATTTATTTACATGCATATTAGTCCATTCATATAAAAAAGTTTTCTAAAAAAGTGGCTATCTATACAACGATACTGTATAAATGGCGACTGATTTTTGACCTCCATGATGTTCTCATTTCTTACGCAATGCCAAGTACGTCAATTCAATCATTAGTTACAAATATAGTATTTATTTATCCTGTCTTTTTAACTCGAGATCAACTCCATAAATAGGAAAAATACTACTTATCCTCCTAACTTTTACTTCTTTTCACAAAATATTGATGTTGACATTTTTCTTAGAACCACAAGATTATGATAACTAATCATTCATTGTCACGTCATGGAGTAAAAGTGAGAGAGTAGAAAAATGGGGTACATATAGTAGAAATCTAATACAATATATTGGCACATAAAAAAAAAGTCATTCTGTTTAAGAACATGGGTTATTATTATCACCCCAATGTGTTGGGAATATTTGTTATTAGGTTTTGATGATACCAAAAATGTGTTAGAATTTATTTGTAATTATTAGTCTCCAAAAGAAGAAAATGAAGAAACATCAAGTTCAGTAAACTGCTACAGTAAGGTTCAGTAAACTGCTACAGTGACTTCGAGGGGTGCTACAGTACCATTTGCATGAGGCACTTTTGAACAAAGTTTTGAGGCCGAAGAAGAAGACAATAATCCATGAGAGGAGGATGGAAAAGGAGTTTGGATATCATGGAATAAGGATATGATCCACGAGAGGTGGATTGGAAAGCCAAAGTACTCGTGAGAGGTAGATTAAAATGGTTGCAAGACATCAAGTTCGCGCTGCTACAGTACTTCGAGAGATGCTACAGTACTTCGAGAGGTGCTACAGTACCATCCGCAGGAGACGTTTTTGAACGGAGTTTTGAGGCCAAAGAAGAACATAAAAATCCACGAGAGGTGGATGAGAAAGGAGTTTGGATGTCATAGAAGAAGGATATAACTCACGAGAGGTGGATTGGAAAGCCAAAAGACTCGTGAGAGGTGGATCAAAATGNAAAAAAAAAAAAAAAAAAGGTAGTCCTCCTACGAACGGTTAATGGAAAGGAGAAATTTGTAAATTTATATTTCAATAACTAGAATCGGTACTCAATTAAATATCAGTTCAAATATCTAAAAATTTAATAAGTGTCAATCAAAGTTATATTCCTAATTTATGTTCATGTTTGTACTGTTAATCATTTTGTACATATGCTTCTTGTATTTAAAATGTCGAAATTGGAGCCAACCCCACGCTTAAAGTATGTGCTGATGCAGTCACATTAATTAATACGGATTGCATGCTAGACTAACTTTATATTTTTAGGTGACGAGGAAGATCATAAGTTACTAATTAATAACATGTATTAATTAAATTAGTTGATAAATGATCACGATGAGATAAATCATCTTATATTGTCTATAATTGACCGATTCTAACTATAAAAATAAAAAAAAATAAAAAGTTAATAGGCCACCCATTGAAAGTCAATTTATAACCTCATAGTTAGTAAGTCAACCGCCTAATCAATTTGGTTGGTTGCCATTCAAATAATACTTATCATATTCTACGTTGCAACTTGCATTAATAATAATAATAATAATAATAATAATAATAATAATAATAATAATGTTTCGTATAGTAATAAAATTGTGATTCCGTATACAATTAATCAAATAGTCACTGTTCATAAAATGGGATAGCAGTAATTTATTTACATGCATATTAGTCCATTCATATAAAAAAGTTTTCTAAAAAAGTGGCTATCTATACAACGATACTGTATAAATGGCGACTGATTTTTGACCTCCATGATGTTCTCATTTCTTACGCAATGCCAAGTACGTCAATTCAATCATTAGTTACAAATATAGTATTTATTTATCCTGTCTTTTTAACTCGAGATCAACTCCATAAATAGGAAAAATACTACTTATCCTCCTAACTTTTACTTCTTTTCACAAAATATTGATGTTGACATTTTTCTTAGAACCACAAGATTATGATAACTAATCATTCATTGTCACGTCATGGAGTAAAAGTGAGAGAGTAGAAAAATGGGGTACATATAGTAGAAATCTAATACAATATATTGGCACATAAAAAAAAAGTCATTCTGTTTAAGAACATGGGTTATTATTATCACCCCAATGTGTTGGGAATATTTGTTATTAGGTTTTGATGATACCAAAAATGTGTTAGAATTTATTTGTAATTATTAGTCTCCAAAAGAAGAAAATGAAGAAACATCAAGTTCAGTAAACTGCTACAGTAAGGTTCAGTAAACTGCTACAGTGACTTCGAGGGGTGCTACAGTACCATTTGCATGAGGCACTTTTGAACAAAGTTTTGAGGCCGAAGAAGAAGACAATAATCCATGAGAGGAGGATGGAAAAGGAGTTTGGATATCATGGAATAAGGATATGATCCACGAGAGGTGGATTGGAAAGCCAAAGTACTCGTGAGAGGTAGATTAAAATGGTTGCAAGACATCAAGTTCGCGCTGCTACAGTACTTCGAGAGATGCTACAGTGACTTCGAGAGGTCGAGAGATAGATCGAGAGTTCGAGAGATCACAAGGGATGAAAACGCGATGCTACAGTGAATTACTACAGTGATCTTCAATAGTGCTTTTGCTACAGTGCGATGCTACAGTGATTTTGCTACAATACCTTCGAGAGATCAAGAGAAGTTCGAGAGATCCTCGAGAGATCAAGTCATCCGCGAGAGATAAAAAACGCGATGCTACAGTGAATCGCTACAGTGATCTGCTACAGTACTATTGCTATAGTGACTTCGAGAGTTCGAGAGATTGATCGAGAGGTTCGAAAGATCACAAGAGATGAAAACTCGATGCTACAGTGAAATTGCTACAGTACTCGAGAGGTAAATAGTACTATTGCTACAGTGACATGAATAGTACTATGGCTACAGTAATCACGAAAAATACTCAGATGAAATTGGTTCAATGAGTATTATTCTAGCAAGAAGACTTTTGGAAGAAGAAGTTGCGAGAGGTATGAAGAAATCCTTCAAGCTAGTTCAAGATTCAACTAAGGAATTAATTATACACTTGGAAGATGTCACATGGGAAAAGGTAATATGGGTGACAATATTTTATTTGAAAGAGTTCAAATAAAATTCAAAGTGATCAGGAGAAAGCTAAAGATGGAGAATGGGCATGAATATTTTATTCAAGAAAGATGGGCTCAAGATAGTGGAAAGAATATTAAATCAAGCATGAAGACAAAGTTTCTTATCAACATGCAAGACACCATACGGGAATTATGGGAGTGGAATATTTTATGGAAGATTCAAGTGGGATTTCAGATCAAGCTAGCACATGGGATACAAATTAAGGTGGAGCTTCAACGGGTAAAGTATGGAGACTTGAACAAGGAAATATTTTATCAACTCCACTAAGCACGTGAAGGAGACAAAAATTAATGTGGGTTGTTTGGCAGATTTGGACTGCTGCCAAACGGTCAAATTAGCAACGGGAATATTTCTTCCCAAATATAAAACCCCAAGGCTTAGAAGAAAAGTATACCAAGGTTGAATACAAGGATACCAAGAGTGAATACAAGAAGAGAATACCAAGGGGGAATACAAGACAGTGAATGCACATAAAGAAAAGAGAGGAAAAACTCAGCTTCGAGACATAAAATTCCAGTGTGCATATTCTAAGCTTAAAAGATAAAAGAATCACTTTGATTCTTTTACTAGTCCAGCACAAACACAACAACACCAACTTTCGACGGAAAGTTTTGAGTAGGCAGTGAAGGATAGGTGGACGGTGCGGCCATTCGCTATCTCAAGGATTGTCAGGCAGTGAAGGATAGGAAGACGGTGCGGCTATCTTCTATCTCAAGGATTGTCAGGCAGTGAAGGATAGGAAGACGGTGCGGCCATTCGCTATCTCAAGGATTGTCAGGTAGTGAAGGATAGGAAGACGGTGCGACTGTTTTCTATCTCAAGGATTGCCAAGAAGGGAAGAAGCGGGTTGCTTCTGTCCAGACTTTGTATTGGTGATAATACATAGTGGATTTGCTCCTTGGAGTGAAAGGAGAACAGTGGATGTAGGCTGCGTTGGCCGAACCACTTAAATTCCTCTCTTGCACTTTTACTTTACTGTTATTATTATTATTGTGCAACTAACCCCATAACTCTTATTCACACGAGCACACAATTTACAAAACGCTACAATCATATTTTACGCAAGCTTGAGACTTCCGCTGCAAGGAAATTTATTTCCTTAATTCTTTTCAGCTCACTTTGAGTTNGAGAGTTCGAGAGATCGATCGAGAGGTTCGAAAGATCACAAGAGATGAAAACTCGATGCTACAGTGAAATTGCTACAGTACTCGAGAGGTAAATAGTACTATTGCTACAGTGACATGAATAGTACTATGGCTACAGTAATCACGAAAAATACTCAGATGAAATTGGTTCAATGAGTATTATTCTAGCAAGAAGACTTTTGGAAGAAGAAGTTGCGAGAGGTATGAAGAAATCCTTCAAGCTAGTTCAAGATTCAACTAAGGAATTAATTATACACTTGGAAGATGTCACATGGGAAAAGGTAATATGGGTGACAATATTTTATTTGAAAGAGTTCAAATAAAATTCAAAGTGATCAGGAGAAAGCTAAAGATGGAGAATGGGCATGAATATTTTATTCAAGAAAGATGGGCTCAAGATAGTGGAAAGAATATTAAATCAAGCATGAAGACAAAGTTTCTTATCAACATGCAAGACACCATACGGGAATTATGGGAGTGGAATATTTTATGGAAGATTCAAGTGGGATTTCAGATCAAGCTAGCACATGGGATACAAATTAAGGTGGAGCTTCAACGGGTAAAGTATGGAGACTTGAACAAGGAAATATTTTATCAACTCCACTAAGCACGTGAAGGAGACAAAAATTAATGTGGGTTGTTTGGCAGATTTGGACTGCTGCCAAACGGTCAAATTAGCAACGGGAATATTTCTTCCCAAATATAAAACCCCAAGGCTTAGAAGAAAAGTATACCAAGGTTGAATACAAGGATACCAAGAGTGAATACAAGAAGAGAATACCAAGGGGGAATACAAGACAGTGAATGCACATAAAGAAAAGAGAGGAAAAACTCAGCTTCGAGACATAAAATTCCAGTGTGCATATTCTAAGCTTAAAAGATAAAAGAATCACTTTGATTCTTTTACTAGTCCAGCACAAACACAACAACACCAACTTTCGACGGAAAGTTTTGAGTAGGCAGTGAAGGATAGGTGGACGGTGCGGCCATTCGCTATCTCAAGGATTGTCAGGCAGTGAAGGATAGGAAGACGGTGCGGCTATCTTCTATCTCAAGGATTGTCAGGCAGTGAAGGATAGGAAGACGGTGCGGCCATTCGCTATCTCAAGGATTGTCAGGTAGTGAAGGATAGGAAGACGGTGCGACTGTTTTCTATCTCAAGGATTGCCAAGAAGGGAAGAAGCGGGTTGCTTCTGTCCAGACTTTGTATTGGTGATAATACATAGTGGATTTGCTCCTTGGAGTGAAAGGAGAACAGTGGATGTAGGCTGCGTTGGCCGAACCACTTAAATTCCTCTCTTGCACTTTTACTTTACTGTTATTATTATTATTGTGCAACTAACCCCATAACTCTTATTCACACGAGCACACAATTTACAAAACGCTACAATCATATTTTACGCAAGCTTGAGACTTCCGCTGCAAGGAAATTTATTTCCTTAATTCTTTTCAGCTCACTTTGAGTTAGAATCGAAAATTTGATAAAGTCTATTCAACCCCCCTTCTAGACTTTATAGCTTGCTCATCCGGGACCAACACAATGTTGATGCGCACAAATGATCTATCTACTTTAAGTATAATTCTCACACTATCATAATCGAATTTCGAACATTGATCTCTTTTTTCAAATATTGTCTACTGAATCAAGTGACTAAGTCCATGCATGTCCTATTATTATTATTATTATTATTATTATTATTGGATGACGAAGGAATCACAGTCATTACCTGATAATGTAAACGGGGTAACCTCGCATTGTGACTTAATCGCCAAAGGAACAATGAGATAAACTAATCTAGGTTGTCTATAGTTTATTAGCTCAAACCAAAAAGACTAACAAATCGCTCATGTTGAAAATTGAACTTATAATTTTGTAGTTACGAAGTCAACTGTATAATTTGACTAGTCCCATTATTATTAGAGCGTGCCACCCTATTTTGGAGGTAGCATAAGAAGTTAATTAACTTTTTCTATATTGTACGTACATTTGTATTATTGTCTAGATTAGTACTCAAAAAAAAGTATTATTGTCTAGATTCACTACATCTGTAAAAGTGAATAAGTAAGTGCGTGCATGCATGCATTACAGATTATTTGAGAGACATGGATGTTAATGGAGTATTTTTAGGGATATGCTTCTTAATTAGTGGAGCATTATTATTAGGTAATTAGTTTTTTATTTTAAAAAATAGTTTTAAATAGGCCACTGGACTTACATTTTTACACAATTGGGTCATTGAATTTAAAAATTGTGCAATCAAACCATTAAATAAGCAAAATATGTGTAATTGGAATATTTTTTTTATTCTTAGGAATTGACAATACCAAGGGTACATGTGATTCTAATTTCATGAAAATGAGAGAATTTGAATTCCACAAGATTACAATTCTCTGATATCCAACCAAATGAAAGACTTTGCTTGCCTTCGAAATTATGTGGGAATTAAATGGGAATTTAATATATTCCACTAACAAACGCCCCCTAATAGGAATAGAGTTGGGAGTTTGTATCTATATCCTTCGCCATATGCAAAACAATCAACTATATATTAAAGGCACTCAATTCTGATGTAGTTAAGAGAGGTGGTAACTGGTAAGAGGTCGCTCTCCAATAAATATAGGTTTTGTGTCAATAATGTCCATATAGTCTTTGAACAACAATAATATCTCACTGTATATTGAGATTTGTCTATTCCGTCCTTATATTTCAAAATAATTTTAAGCTTCATCTTTAGTCTTAGAAATTTATTTCCATCGCAATTAAATATTAATGTGTAGCTTTATTTTAAAATATTAACTAAGACTAATTTGTGTTAATTCATTTTTTAGATGGTATGCTGAATTATTTGTCAAAGTATGGTTCATATATACTAACTTTGGGGATCAAATTTGCCACACCAGTCATAATTAAAAGACAACTAAACTCGGATACGGTCATAATTTAGGGACTGAATCATAACTTGGTTATAATTCAGGGATTAAAGATGTAATTTAAAAAAAAAAAAAAAAAGCCAGAGCAAGTTGCCTTGTGGGTTAAGAACGTGTTTGTCGTTTTAGTTCAGTGGCGTAACATTGTGGAAAATAGTGTCGTTTACGCAAGTTGCCTTATCATTCATGTTTCAGCACTCACCATTTACGCACAATGCACTCGTGTTTTTTTTTTTTTTTTTTTTGTAACACATTTATTGTCGGCCAATAAAATAAATTGGATACACGCTCTATTGAAAATTGAACATGTTACATTGTGATTATCAAATCAGTCTTTTAATTTTTTAACACTCATAATATTTTACAGTGTAGTATATATTCTATACTTTTTCAAATGCTTTACAAGGTAATATGACCACTCATTTGGAATGGTCACACATATGTCATCGCACTATATAGTAGTTCGCATACTTGTTTATTAACTAATTAGCTATTATCATGTGAAATATTTTAATAGTTTGATCTATTTGTCGGAATATATAACTTATTGAAATATTTGTATTGTATAAGCATCCAAAGTAAAATAGTCATTTTTATTTCTATTAGAAACATTGAACGTCGATTTTTAAAGGTTAATGAATTATTACAATTTATTTGAATACTCAAATAAACTGTAGAACAAACTTGAACAAAAGATAATCAACAATTCAACATGCACTTCGAAAATTAGAAAAATTGTTGGCAATTTTTAGATGAGTAGAGAGAGTTGCACTTTGATTCATCAAATAAAATGGGCTACAATTTCTATTCTCTCTTTCTCTTTTCAATAAAATCATTGCATGAAACGAGAATTTAATTTTGTTCCATATAAATCCAATTATCATTTTCCTTGAAACAAATAATATTGTTGTATGGTTCTTTGACACCACAAAATTCAAATGTTTGGTAAATGACTAATCCGTTAAAATTTTAACGAATTTGTCAAATTTGACGATTTGACTAGAGCCAAAATGCAAAAACAATTATTTGGTAAACCAATAATTTAGAGCAGCAACTTGCTTCAACCGCTAAAATTCCAAACAGATAGCCTTTTCAATTGACGTTTTGATAAACGAATCTTCTTTTCCCAAAAATCATTATTTATAACCACAAAAAATTTTGTTATTATTAAGGAGCCTTTAAAGCTCCTCAATTCGGATGGGCAGGGCTTAAACTATTGTAGCCTTGAGGCTCCTAGGCTCGAATCTCCACTTTTTTCATCGATGTGGGAAAAATGGAAAAACAAAGGGGATCAGAGCCACACCGCTCCCCTTATTATTATTATTATTATTATTATTATTATTATTTAAATAATAATATTATTATTATTATTATTATATATAATATATGTATATCCTTTAGATCATTTTAAATGTTAACCGCTAATTTTATCAAATATTTTTTTTACAAATAGTTGATATAATCTGCTAGTCAAACCCTTTAATACAATATGTCATTCGCTAACCACTAACATAATCCGCTATCCGCTAATTGCCAAACAAGGCCAAAATCCTAGTTGAAGCACACAAAATGAGATTGAATATTGAACATTACAGACAATGTCATCAATGATTAACTAATTCAACAGTACATACAATTACAATCTCTTACTTATATTATGTAGTTTGCAAGCTATTACACATGAATAGAATTTATTAAGTGCATACCATTGAGTAATAGTTGTGCTTTACCTTGTCAACAAAATCTAAATAAAAATAGATTATCTCAATTTCTTCTCTCTCATTTCTCATTAAAGTCGCCCACTCTCATCAATGTCAGCCAAAAAGTTAGAAAAAAACTTCCACAAACTGGAAGAGGTTAGAGCATCCGTAATAGTGGCCTTATTTTGTGATTTTTGAGGAATTTTGTAAGTGTGATTAAGAAAGAGAATATGGGAGGAAAGATAAAATAAAATAAAGAAAAAGGAAACAAAAAAAAATTCTGACATTTGAAACCAAAAAAAAAAAGAAAAAAAGTAAGTTAAATGTTGGCAACCACTCTGATTCACCCTAGGGGGCGCATGAGAAACAAGCCCCCGAGGCGCGAATTGTCGCGCGATCTGCGATATTTTTTTTGTGTTTTCTTCTCAGATTTTGCAGGAGAAATAACCCCCCAATTTTTATCTTCATATCAATTTTGATTCAACATAGTTAAATTCTTTTCTGTCATAAACCCCTAAAAAACTATAGGTAGGGATGCTCTGACTTTTTGGACGACATTATTGACTAGCCATGGATGTTTTTTCAATTCTTTTATTGTAGTGTACAGATATTTTCTTGCATGATTCTGCAGCAACGCGGTTTCTGCGGTGAAGAAACACATAGATATGGATTGTACAGAAGTTGTTGGTAGCTTAGGGTGCGTGTTTGAAAATCTAAAAAATTATTTTTTGAAAAATATTTTATAGAAAAAGAGTTATTTTTTAAAAAATATTTTCTTTTCTTGTTTGGTTGTATTTTAAAAAATTATCTTGGCATGTTTGGTTTATTTTTCAAAAAATAACAAAAGTATATTTTATATAAAAAATAATAATAACAACACTGAGGGTATAGGAGCAGAGTTTTGACCTGAGTATTCAGGTGAATAACGAGCTTTTCATACTCATCCAAATAAGTAGGCCACTCCATATTTTCCTCTGCAACTTTCAAAACTCCAAATTCTTTGCAATTCCATACGGAAAAACTCCGACGATTCGAGAAAAAGACGAAGGCGACGACTTTGGGAGGTCTTTGGGTTCGGGCTTTTGGTTCTCAGTGAGCCCGAGTCGCCATTCAAAGCTGGAAGAAGAAGCCCTTTGAGGGGAATGAACAGTGAGAAGGGGGGTAGGTGAGGATTTTCTCCAACTTAGAAATAGGGGTTGATGAAGAATAACACTAGAAAGGTCAAAAATGCCCTTCAGGTTCACCGAAGCTTAAGGTCAATTTGAACAGGACTAAAATTGTCCAATTTTTATTAAATTTGGGCAAAATGTATCAAAATTATTTATGGTGGACTAAACGTGTTCAATGCATAATAAGTGTAAGACCAAAACAAAAAGAATTAACTCTTACAATTTTACTTTTTAAAAAAAAAACTCTTACAATTTTACTTAGTATAAGAGTATTTTAAAATTTTATTATCAATTCTTTATAACTTTTTCGATTTGATATTTGATCTGTAAAATAGATAATTGACAACTTTCTTCCCAAAAATATTTTTCTCCAATTGTGATACACCATCCTTATTTTCTTTATACTAACCTGTTAAAATCAACTTTTTCATTTTAGAAATGAAATATCAAGATTAAAGAGTATTATAATTAAAGAATAAACATTAAAAAGCACTAAAATATTCATGTATAATATAATATTTTAATAGAATTTAATAGTTTTGTTGCTATAGAAGTTAAAATTGCAACTTTTTTAAAGAGTTAGGGTTAATATTACAGTAGTAAAAAATTCGAGACTAAAATGACCGCAAAGAATAATTGAAAGACTGAAAATACATTTTTTTTCTTAATTTTGGCCAATTCATTATGGCTTGCATGGCAATCCATGACATTTTTTTTTAATGCAAATACTATTAGAAAGCTTTTCAAATAATATTTATTTGACAATTTTTTTAAATTTTCTTTTATACTTATCAAGATGTTACTCTAGAAATACGATGCTTATTGCTAAATAAGTATAAGAAAATAAAGTTATACATTCACTATTAACTATAATTTTTAGCATAATGATAAAGTGATTATTACAATTGGTGCCAGAGCAGGTTCATAATATGTGTATGATCACAAATATAAACATTAAGAATATTCGATTATCACTATTTGTATCGGAGTTTTGCATTGAAGATTTCAATTAAAATTTAAAGCAATGTATACATTACACTATTTTCTAACATACATGCAAATTGACCATTGATAGATAGGAGGGATAATGTAAATTAAACATATTATTACTATAAACCGAACAAGTTATTTACTGTAAGTCATTCTTTGCATAATCTGATAACTCATCTTACTATATATCTTTGTCGTTTCCCAGGCCAGCAGATTCGCCATTGATTATAGAAAACATGGACATGATTTGCTTCTGGAGGATGGGTAGACAATGAGTGTCACTATAGTTGTACATCATTGGCACCATTCTTGTAATATTTAAGCAAGCTTTCCTAAAAGATGCTGGAATTGGAGTTGGAGTTAGGCACAATTTGTTTAGGAGCTTCCACTGTTCTGAAACCATATTGATAACGTGTTGTTTTCCATCACTTAATGAAACATCTTGGTTTTCTTTTACGTAGTACTCTACATATGATGCATCATTTCCATCTTGCTTCTCGCCCTGAGATATATTTCATAAATATCCATGTCAGAAACAACATTAATAGTACGTACAATAATTACAGGCAAACGACTTTACCTGAGTAGCGTCAAGGTCATCTAGGAGGCGAAGAATTGCTCCTACTAAAGTTATAATGTCTTCAATAGCTGTGGTTCCCGTGGATGCACCGTGGCCTAGCAGGAAGAAGCACATAATGAGAACCATAGGAACCCCGGTAGTGATAATTCCAATCTGCAAGTACTCATCAGCCGTCGGCGAATTCCTGGTAGCAAACCACTTTGCTTCTATTATATAAGCATCGCACAAACTTGTCCACTGTGACAATAATAATAATAATAATAATAGTCAGGGCGTCAATCCAAACGTGTAAACCATTGAGTTTTAATATTATGCATAGACCAAACATTGTTCAGTATTTATACCCCTTTTTTAAGATGGTCAATTGGATCCCAACCATACTTGTCCAAAATAAAGTTGCTGATATCATTTGTTGTGTCAAATAGTACACTCAAGCAAATCTTCATGTAATCGGGTAATCCTTCGGCCACAGATATTTCCCATCTATAAAATTACATTATAATTTAATAAATTTCACCTATCTTTTAAAAGTAAATATTTGATGCACTATCAATATAGAACATATATGATATTTATTAATCCTCGACCCATTTTAGTCCCTCTGCTGCACCATTATATATATAATGGTGCGACAGAGGGAGTCAAATGGGTCGAGGATATATATATATATAGGGTCATGTTCAGGTGTAGCCGCTCCTTAACGTTGTGAGCAGTGTAGCCTCACCACTATGTATACAGATATACACCACTCAGTGTTAGAAAATGCACCACACGAATATGCACAGTTAGGTACACATTATCAAAAAACACACCACTAAGTATGCAAATATACACCACACAGTGTCAGCAAATGCACCATTAGGGGCAAGGGAGTTATGGTGCATTATTTGGGTGTGTGGTGTGTTTTATGGTGTTTTTGTGTACTTTCATTGTAGTGCGTTTTTTAACATTGAGTGGTGCATTTCCTAACATTGAGTGGTGTGAACCGCAACGATCGCACGGGAAGGCGCGGCCACATTTGAACAGATTTATATATATATATATATATATATATATATATATATGCTACATACATAACTATATAAGAATACATAAAAATATGTTCTCATTGTAAAAGTTTTTCACGATTAAATTGAATTACAAACGAAAAAAAGTGAAGAGATCAGATGAATATTATCTACCTGTTAATGGCGTTTACAAATTGAATGGTTTGATCAAATGTGGCATAAACATCAATAATGTCATCAATAATGTATACAAGGGCGATTGGCTTGGTTAGTTCTACCCTTTCTCTTGACATGGAAGGATCAAAGGTGAGTGCCAATGTCCAAGTGTACCATTTTAGCTGTTGACTTTTTGCCAACTCATCCATTAGCCCAAGTCCTTTCCACCATCTAGAATTTTCATTAGTAGTTAGAATAAATGACCTAACATATATATAATTCAGATAAAACCAACAATATTACTCAAAGTTCAAAGTCAACTCACCGCAGAATTTGACGAAATTCTTCTTGATAAAGTGATTGGGTTATGCTATAATCCATAGTTGCCAAATTTACCAAGCTAGCTTCCCATTCATTTTCAAATCTCATATTTTCAATGATGGTTTTGGCTGTGAACTTGGCCAAGCTCTTATGATGGGGATATTGTAATGTTTTCTTAACTATAATGGCTTGACAATCATCAAGACTGGTCATATTTGCCATCAAAGACTCCCTACTAAACCTTGCAGCTTCTTCAAGAATATCTTCTCCTTGTATGGAAAGATGAGATGCTTCATGCAATGCCATCAACCCCTTTATATCTTTGCCTAGCTCCTCCTTAAACTTTCCTTCTTCATTAGTGAACTTGGTGAAAACATCTTTCCAAGGAAAAAAAAATTGTTATGTTAAACATGGTATTGTTCATGAAGAATTCTTTAATTTCTAATTGCATTTTAACATTATTGTTGGTAAACGATTTTCGATAAACAATAAAGTCAGATGAAAACTAGTACCTGAGGAGATGTAGTAACCTTCTTGCCTAAGTAATCTAAAGCAAAGTGAAATATCGTAAAGATCAGCAGTTTCATCAAAAAGAAATTTATTAATTTTATGATATTGTCGCTCCAAAATCACTCCGATAAGCTCTTGAAAATAGTAGTCTATGCCCAAGAGCTGCATCGCATCTATCACAGGTAGCACTAGCAAACCGTCTTCTTGGAATTTGTATAGTAAACTTCGCCCTTCCTCCATTAATAACTCATCCTTGCAGTGTGATGCTTTCATCTTCTCCAATCTCAAGAAACTTTAAAGTAACAAATAATTGTTTAAAAAATTACTATCAACTAAATTAATATAAAGACTTTATAATCTAGCCTAGTGAATTCTTTGAAATCTTAAAAAAATAATAATAAATGAATAAACTTACCAAGAGTGCCAGAATAATGAATGTATGCAAGTGATGATGAATGGATCATGGATAGTTTTGTGTACGAATGCTATTTATAGAAAAAAAAAAAAAAAGTCAGAGCTTATCTGTTCAAAGTAATTTGACGAGTGGAAAATATTAAAATAAGAACGCGTTTGCCGTTTTAGTACAATGGCGTAACGTGGGTGATGGGTTGAGCAATATTAAATTGCGCAAGTTGCGTTATCATTCACGTTTCAGTACTCACAATTTACGCTCAAAGCACTCGTTTTTATTTATTTATTTGTAACACGTTTATTGCCGGGAAATAAATTTTATAGACCTCTATTGCAAAATTTAAAAATTGAAAATTTAACATTGTGATTATTAAATCAGTCTTTTAAATTTTTAACATTCATGATACATTACAAGATAATATGACTACTTATTTGGAATGGTAATATGTCATCACACTATAGAGTAGTTGACGTACGTGTCTATATTAACTAATTAGCTATTATCATGATAAATATTCTTATAGTTCGATCTATTTGTCGGAATATATAAATTATTGAGATATTTGTATTGTATAAGCATCCAAAGTAAAATAGTCATTTTATTTCTATTAAGAACATTGAAACGCCGATTTTTCAAAAGTATAATCAATTATTACAATTTATTCACACTCAAATAAACGTTAGAACAAACTTGAACAAGAAGTAATCAACAATTCAACATATACTTTAAAAATTAGAAAAAGTGTTGGCAATTTTTAGAAAAAGTCTGGTCTCCACCCCAGACTGGATGCTATCTTCTCTTTTGTTAAGCGTTCAGCAAATGTAATAGCTCATGTTCTAGTTAGGGTTGGCTGTTATTTGTGTGTTGGTAACACATGATTTAATTTGATGTCCCGCCTCCTATCATTTTGGATAACACATTTTTACAACCAGCTAATGTTATCAGTTGGTCAAACTCGCTAATCAAATCCACTAACAGCTATCAGCTAAGTCAATCCGCTATTAGCTATCAGCTAACAACTATTTACCAAACATCTAAATAGGAGTAAAAGTCGGGAGTAAGGTTTTTGAGTCCAAGTAGTATTTTCATATATTAATGACCACTTACTAAGAAGTTTGGTTGAAATGAATGATTAAAAGTTGTTGTTGGTCAATCAAACATGCACAATACCTATATAAAATCTATATTGATGGGATACAAGATATATTGCACATTCAGTTTATGGTAACCTATAGCTCAAAGCTAAGTAATCTCAATATGCATACAATTTAAGGTTTTGAGTCAAGTATATGACAAAATGGCTAACCTTACTTGCAGATCTATTATTCCAATGACAATTCCGTAATATCAATGACCAAAGATATGCCGATATCCTAAAGCTTCCACTGACGAGGTTAGACTCCTCATGATTTAAGATATACTGAGTTGTAATGTTACTATATATATTTATTTCAAAAAAAAAGAAAAAAGAAAAAGAACATTTTATTACAAACGGAAGAGAATACATACATACAAGATGAAATAAAGGATGCTATTTGTCCCAATGCCAAGCCATATTTATCAGCTAGCAAGTAAACAGCAGTATATAATAATACTGAATTTTTCATCAGCTTCACCACATCAAGTCTTCCTTGTTGTGGGAAAACATGAACTTGACATGCTCTTCAAGGACAGGAAGGCGATGGTTGTCGTTGTAAGCATACATCATCGGAACCAATCTCGCTACATTTAAGCAAGCTGTTTTGAAAGATGTTGGAATTGTGGTTGGCGAGAGGCAGTGCTTATTTAGTAGCTTCCACTCCTTGGAAACCTTATCCAGAACATGCTGTCTTCCATCACTTAATGACCAACCTTGTTGCTCTTTCATGTAGTACTCCATGTAAGATCCATCATTTCCTTCTTGTTCCTCATCCTGTGGTACAACAAAATAAAAAATATTAATTATTACTCGCACCACATGTCATGACTGAACGATGCAGGGTTGATCCCAAGCAAAGACAATATAAGTCATTGCCCACGTGGTAATTTAAATTTTAGGTATGAAAATGTTTTTTTTTTTCTTTGCCCCAAACCTATAAAATTAATGATAGGATTGGGGCTGATTGAATAGATGGATCTAGTAAACCATTTTAATGCACCTCTGCAGTTCCTAGGTCATCTAGGAGGCGAAGAATTGCAGCAACTGAAGATATAATGCCCTCAACATCTGTGGTCCCAGTGGATTCACCATAGCCCAAGAGAAAGAAGAGGTTGGTGAGGACCATGGGTATTCCTGAGCTTGTTATCCCATTTTTCAAGTATTCCTCCGCCCTTGGTGAATGCCCAGAAGCAAACCACTTTGCTTCGGTTAGAAATGCATTGCACAAACTTGCCCACTGTCGTCAAATTAAAACATGGCACTGATTAACACCATAGACTTTTCGTAATGTTTATATCTATCTTTTCTATCTTGCTCTTTGCAATTAGATGAGAAGAGAAATTATGATGATGTTATTGGCTTACCGCTTTTTTCAAATGGTCTATAGGGTTCCATCCAAACTCTTGGTAAACTACGTTGCTGATCTCATGTGTGGTGTCTTGAATTACCTTAAAACACATTTTCATGTAGCTTGGTAATTTATCTGCAACTTCCCATCTATTGTCCACAAAAAGATTTTGATTAGGAAATCTTGTTGATTGCTTCATTAAGAGAGTATAAGCTACTAAGCTTGTTATATATGCATGTGAGAAAAAAAATAGTTATATTACGACATACCTATTAATTGCTTCGGTGAAAAGAATAAGTTCATCAAGAGTACCATAAACATCGAAAATGTCGTCCACTATGTAGACAAGAGAGATTGGCTTGGTAATCTCTATCCTTTGCCTTGACAAAGTTGGATTGGTAACCATTGCCACTGACCAAAGGTACCATTTCAGCGGTTGATTCCTAGCGAGCTTCAACTCCTCTGATAAACCAAGCTCTTTCCACCATCTTAATTAATGATAGAAGTATACACGCTAAGTTAAAATGTATATATATGGATGAAACATATATGTTTTACAAAAAAAAAAAAAATGGAAAACAGTACTAAAAAACAAATTTTATATTTTCAATATTTTTCAATTAAAAAAAAAGCATCAAATAAAAATATTGTACTTACTTGAAAACTTGATGGATTTCTTCACGGTATATACATTGCATCACGTTGAAATCCATTCTTGTTAAATCTGCTAAGAGCTTCTCCCAATCCTTTTCTAGGTTATGAGTTTTAAGATAATTAATTTTCGTGAACCGAGCCAAACTTTTGTGATAGGGATAGTTCAGTGTGTTTTGAACCATGGAAGCATGGAAATCATCAAGATGTGGCAATCTTGCGGTGAGAAAATTGGTAGAAAATAGGAACGCCTCATCTAAGATGTCTTTGTCGTCTTCTATGCACAGATGTGAGGCTTCATGCAAAGACATGAGCCCCCTTATGTCTTCCGACAATGCATTCTTAAACTTCAAATTCTCACCTTTGAACCTATTAAATACATCTGTTACATTTCACAACACGCATTAACTTTTTTGCAGGGACCCAAAAAAGTTTTATCATTAATCTAGTGTGAAAAGAGTAATACTTATTATAAAAAATGTAATACGTTTTAAGAAATCAACAAGTATTATGTTTGTATTAAAAATTAAAGTATTACATTTTTCTAATACCTTTCAAGGGATAAGTAATACTTTTTGTTGCAAATGCAACACTTGTTCGCGTATTAAAGAATATTATATTTTAATTTAAAAGTATTAATTTGATATCTGTCTCACATCAGTTTAGGTAAAACTTTTATATTGATTTGACTTTGAAATGTCTCCCAAACTTTATTTAATTTAATTATGAAAACAGTTCCAAAATGCTTTAAAAAATTAGAAAAATTTATAACGTGAAAATTTGTCCAAATACTTCCTAAAAGTTTTTTTTGAGGCACGTGAGTAGTAGGGATGACAAATTGACATCCACATAATAAAATAATAAATTTTCCTAGTTATATTAAAATATAAAATAATAAAATATTGAAATATAATAACTAAATTGTTAAGTTTTTTTTTTAAAAAAAATAATAAAACATATTATTAGTTTAGAACTAAAAATAATAAAAAGCTAGCAAAAGTTATACAAACTTTCCAAAAAAAAAAACAACATACTAGTACTTATTTTACTATTATATATATATACACATGCTGAGTTGGGTGATGATGTTTTAGGTGAATTTTGTAAAAAAAATTCAAATTCAATTTGACTAACAGCGAGTTTAATTTGTTAAGATCTACCCGAACTACTAATCACTATCACCCACAAAATTGTCTGTGGGTAAATTAAAATTGTCATCCAAAGCAAATATACGCTACTATATTCATTATTTCCATGAGTTGATAGTGGATAGGGATACTCTTCCCTCTCATTTTCTTTCAATTCGTTCCCACCGCACACAAAAGCCGGGATTAAGCGTTACCACACTTTTTCGACAAATATCTAACATCAATCATATACATACGACAACAAATCCACAACCTGATAACCTTTGTTGCTATTGTACTGCGTTTTCGATAGGAACATCGCCCATTTTATGTGGTTAGCTGGTTAAATTTTGCATTATCTTTTTTAAATAAACTTAAAAGGTATATTATTTTTTGGGTCACGAGGTAAATTCATCGTGATTATTTGAATATGTAAATTAGGAAAGACTTTTGTGTGACCGGTTCAAATAAGAGGGTATTTGTAAGAATCAAACTCTTGACAGCTCTATCTATCTAGACAGTAATAGAATTACAAAAGTTCTAGTTTGGTACCTGCAGGGACGTGGAAGCCATGTTGCCTTAACAATTGAAAACGAAGTGAAGCTGCGTAAAGATCATGGTCACTGCTATACAGAAGAGTTTGAGAGTGTTTGTATTGTTGGGTGAGAGTTTGAGTGATTTGATCTTCAAAGTAGTGATCCATACCAAAGCGCTGCATGGAATCGATTATCACCACTTCTTTTAAACTGCCTTCTTGCACTTGTTCAAGTAAATGGCTCATTTCCAGTTGTTTCTGCTGGTATTTCACCTGCAAATTAAATATAATATGAGTCTGCATTAGCAAATCATAACTTAATTTGCATTCTTCTTTTCAATATTAATTGTTCTACATACATACGTACCATATTAGGCGCATTCAAAGGGTAGTTGGGAGCAGTGGATTCACGAGGCACTGCAACTGGATTCTGCGCAGGTTTGATAATATTTGATAGGACATGAAGGAGTGCCATGGGAGTCTGTAAGTATATATGGTTTCTTTGGTCGATAGCTAGATCAGATAAAGTATGTTGCTGGGTTCTCTCAAGAATGCCCCGAATTTATAACAAGTTACGTACGTTACGTTCCTCGAATGCCAATGGGTTGGCCCCCTAACATCACCATTAGATATGTGGGGGTTGGCCCCATAATTTCACCATTAGGGCTAGGCAAGCATAAAGAAATAAAGTTGTAAATTGCTATTAGTTGAACTTTTGGCTTAGAAGAAATAAAATTGTACATACCTACTTAATTAGTTAAGTATAACTTTTGGTATAGGCAGAAAAGAGGTTGTCTAATATATAAGCATGGTTGAAAAAAATCACTAGGGTTCCTCGGGCGCTCGGGGGACGCCTAGCACCTAGGGTGCCTAGGCAGGGATTAATCGGCAGCTAGCCAAGCGTGTATTTTTTATTTTATTTTGTATTTTAAAAAAAAATTATTTAAGTATTTTTAATTTTTTTAAAGACTAATAATTATAAACTATATAATATTCTAATAGTTAATACAAAAATATTAAATATTAACCTAAAAATATATGGAGTTTGAACAATTTTAGCTTATTTCCCTCGAAACGTTGTCGTTTTGATTGAAATAACCCATTAAAAAAAATAAGAAGAATAATTGCTAATCGCACAACTAGGCGGCCTAGTCGTTGCCTAGAAAAACTAGTCGGCACCTAAGAAGCCTAGGCGGTCGGCGCCTCAGGGCCCTAAGCGGAGCTTTGGCAGCCTAAGCGGCCGCTTAGCCGACCGGCCGCCTAGACCACTGATTAAGGTGATACACTAGGCGGTCGCCCGACGCCTAGTGCTTAGGCAGCGATTAATCTGCATCTAAGTGAGATTTTTTAACACGGTGTATAAGTCCTGCTCCCTTGTAACCCAGGCCATTAAAGGACCACAATAAGGTAAATCAACTTAGACTGTTAATAGTTGATCGACTCAAATAAAAAAGACTAATATTCAAATATACTTACAAGTTTATATCTTTAGTCATCTTGATTGGAGTTCCTTATAGGCTATAATTGAGGTTCAAAAATCGAACACTTTTGATGTTTATAGTACTGTCCTGCGCATTTGGGTTGGTAGGCCATCCGCACTATTGTGAATTGTGATTGAGGCCATTGGAAAGCTTAGCCGAAAGTTTTGTTTTGTTTTGTTTTGTTTTTTTCTTTTAATGCTTGCGTGTTGCAATTCTGACCCGCAGAACTGCATTCATTGTAAGGGGAGGGAGAATTGCATGAATGAAGAGTAAATAATAAATAATTAAATTTTCTTTATATAATTCTCCAAATTTTTTTTTTTTTGATATAAGATATTGAAAGTAGTGAAGATTGCATTAATATTACTAGACCTATAAAATATAAAGATAAAAGTTTAGAAGATTTAGAAAATCTCTATAACTAAGGTAATTGAGTCCAAATTCATATAGAAGTTATTGTATTCTATGACAAAAGTAAAAAAGTAAGAATTTTTTTGTCTAAATATAATGCATAAAAATTCAACAAAAAAAATAAAATTCAAAATTTAATTTAAAAGTGACATTTTTGTGCATATTTAAATACAAATTTATTCACTTAAAATTGTCTGTTCACCTGTATAGTGTATTATTACTCGTATTTCTCCTATCATATACTCTATATATATGAATATAATCTCAGTCGAATATAATCTTCGACTGAGATTATATGGATTCGATTGAGACTTCAACTGAAATTATATTCATATATACAGCGTATAGGACATGGAAATACGAGTAATAATACACTAAATAGGTGAACCGACAATTTTACTCTTTCATTTGACATCAACTTAACCAAAATTTGACGAAATGACCAACATTGAAAAGAATTTGAAAGTCAAGGGACCTAAATTGTCCAAATTAAAAGTCGTAGACTAATTTTGAAAAATCAATATAATCGGAAGACCATTGCTGGAATTAACTCTTTTAAGGTCAGTTACTTTTAAAACTTTATTTTACTTATAATTATAACAAATATTTATCAAGTATAAAAATATTAAATTATATCTAAATTACTTTTTTTTTAAAATTGTGCCTCTAAAATTTCGGGACATTGTGCCGTTGACATGGCCAGTACTGACTTCTCGTGCTGATGCGTTGTCACCTATTTCAAATGTGGGGTCGGTTTGGAGCTTAACACGTTTTTTTTTTTTTTTCCTTTTTGAATGCAAACAGCAGTGCACATGAATCTTGGCGCATCCTTTCAGTGCACCGTACATCAATGTAAACCACACGTCCACACCATATATTATCAACAAATATCAAGTACAATTATTGCATTTGGAAAAAAAATTAAAAAAAAAAATTCGATTCCCCATATATATTGGGTCGTTTTCCATCACAAATATGAGTGATGAAATTCCATCATTGAAATAGGTTAAACAAAAGATAAATAATACGGAGTAAAAGGATGCAAATAAAATTACATTTTAGGTTAACTTCTTGACATGTTAATGTTGTATATTTGGATGGACAGAAAATAGGAACTAAGGAAATGAAAATATACACAGAAAGAAAAAACAGAAAAATTTCTGTCCTTATTCACTTAATTACAGTCTGGGATACCTTAATTTTTTTCATGGAATTACTATTCCAAAAACTTGAACAGGTAACCTTCCATTTGAAATAGTCACAGTGATGTCATCAATCACAATGTATTTGGCATATTAATAATTTAATAGGAGTATAAGTTAATTTAGCATGTTATTGGTATTTTAAGTGATTATTTTGTGGAAAAAATATTATGGGATCCACCCTCAATTTGGAGTAGTTGAAAGTAGATTCGGGTTGTCCTAAGTGAGACGAAAAAATTGATAAATGGTACTTTTAAAATAAGTGGTGGATGATTGAGCTGATCCTCAGAGTGAACCTATAAAGTTGAAAAAAAAAAACAGAATGAAAATATTGACTTTGTTTGGTTGTCCCACATTAAGAAAGTAAAGGATTTTTCACTAGTATATAAACACCATATTTTCTGGAAAAAAAAAATTGAAAATTTGTTGGTAGAATTTTTTTTTTTTTTTTCATGTGCAAAGAGATGCAAATCAAATTTTAAAATGGCTCGACTCGCGCCCACAATTTTAAATTTTGAAATGAAATGACTTGACTTGTACTCACACCTATGTTACACTTGACTTGCCATGAATGATTGTTGGACTTTCTTTACTAACAGACATTAATAAGGGTTAAGGCCTTAGTGGAGTTAGTGTCTTACGGCTTTACCTATGTTTTTTTTTTCTTTTTAAATTAAATACGGGCCAGTCAGTGGGTTATATGGGTTCAACCTGTTTAATCTGTAAAAATAAGGATTTAACAGGTTGGGTTTGGATTTTACCTATCCAATCCGTCTAAAATATGAGTTTTGACACCTCTAAACGGACTTACGCAACGCAATTGACTTGCTGTAAATGATTTTTCGGACTTTTTTTTTTTTTTACTAAAACAGACGAAATATAATGCAATATACTCGTCCCCTGTCCATATTTCGCCTGTGCACTGAATCAGGATCCTTGTCACAACACAATTATTTTTTTCCATCACTATAATATCCTAATTAAATTGCAATCTCTTGTTTACACAATACTTTGTTTTGATTTATGGAAAAATTGTCAGATGTACTTGAATATGCACTTTGGTGAAACTTGCATTGTAACCTTAACTACTGAAAGACTACGTACATAAAAGATAAATAGTCTAGATTGTCTATAATTGGCTAGCTTGAATTGAGAAATTGGCCCGTAAGCCACTCTCATAAAGAGTCAAACTTATAACCTAGAATTTAATTACCAAGCCAACACTCAAATCAATTGGCTAAGATTTCCACCTTATCTATACAACAACAACAACAACAACAAAAAGAAAAAAAACTAGAATTATAATCAAATGTTTTATTAAGTCGAGTTAAATAGGAACTTAAAACTCTTATTTATTTATTTATTTATAGAATACAGATGAAAACTATATTAATTATAATTTTTATTAAAATATTGGCTTATTGATGGAAAAAATTTAAACTTTTAAATCTTTTGACAATTATATAGAATTTGAAATTTTAATTTTTTTTGTATTTTGTGAAAATAATATTCGACTATGCATAAAAATTACATTTAAACATATAAATTTTAATATTTTTAATTTTAGCCTTTGTATTTATGACAAGTAAAACTAGTTATAATATTCAGCTAAAGAAAAAAATCCAGTGTAACCTGAATTTATTAAATTGGGGTACAATTATTTAAAGATTAAACCTTAAAATGATATATATATATATATATATATATATATATATATATATATATATATATATATATATATATATATATATATATATATATATATTCATCTAGGCTTTGGTGCGCTGAACGTCGCAAGTGAAACATTCAGTTGAATCTCAACTAAGGAGAACCGACATTGTATGCTTATTTTTTAATTAAAGAGATAACATCTGTTCCTAGCATGAACCGATGTTGTATGTTTTATTGTTTCTGTTTTTTTTTATAATAAATGAGCATATAGCGTCGGTTCAATTGGGAACCGATGTTATATGCTCAATTTAAAAAAACAAAAAAAAAACATATAACATCGGTTCCTAGTAAGAACCGACGTTATATCTTCCCGATGTTATATGCTCAATTTAAAAAAAAAAAACATATAACATTGGTTCCTAGTAAGAACCGACGTTATATCTATAATTTTTTTATTTTCTAAAGAAATGACCATATAACTTCAATTCCTAATGGAACCAACGTTAAATGTCCAATTAAAAAAAAATCTATAACGTCAGTTATTTAAATAACCGACGTAAAAAAAAAAACATATATTATTATTCTTATTTAATTTATTGACATTTAAAGTCGGTTTTAGAATAAGTAGTGTTATATTTTACTCATTATATGTTATTTCTGTTGTACTGTCAATTTCGTATCATTAAAGGAACTAGTATAATGCATCGCTGCCATTCATTTTTATCACGTATCATTAAAGGAACTATTATAATGCATCGCTGCCATTCATTTTTATCACGTCAATTCGAAGCATGCACTTATTTTTCTTTAGCCTTGGACCCTCATGGAACATCGTACAAGGTTGGTGTTGTTTGTATTATAGACAATTAATCAAATGGTCACTGTTCATAAAATGGGATAGCAATTAGTCCATTCATATAAAAAGTTTTCCAAAAACGATTATATGCATTTATAAATGGCGACTGATTATTGGCCTCTATGACATTCTCATTTATCACGCAATGGCAAGTCAGTTAAATCCTTATCTACAAATATAATATTTATTTATCCCATGTGGTCTTTCTAACTCGAGATCAGCTCCATAATACAACATAGACTATATAGTGGCACATTTAAAAAAAAAAAAAAAAGTCACTAACTGTTTAAAAACATGGGTTATTATTATCACCCCGACTCATCAACCCATTTTGAGCATAATTCTACACTGTAGCAGTTGAGTTTTGAACCTATGTCTCTCTTTTTTTTTTTAAATACTGTCTACTAAACATACAAGGGATCTACCCACTTTGCACATAATTTTTACACTGTCATAATCGAGTTTCAAACGAATTAACCTTGGTCTCTTCTCCCAAATAGTGCCTATTGAACTAGTGAGCTAAGCTTGTGCATGTCCGGCCTATTTTTATATTATTATTTACAGAAATGTATACCGATAGGGTGATTGTGCAACTCGCGACTTACCTTCGCAGTAGCTTTGGGAGCGGGGTACTCTGAGCTTAGGATTAGTCTGACAAATTAAAGCTGAGATCACCTAAGTTTTTTTTTTTTTTAAAAAAACAAAACAAAACAAAAATGCAAGATTTGTGATTGAGTTTTTTTGTGGTGGTCATTTGTGACTGATTCTGTGTCTCGCGATTTACTTTTGCAGTGACTTTGATGTGAGATCAAGTGAGCTTAGGATTAGCCAGAAAATGCTAAAATCATCTAAATTTAAAGAATAAAAAACACAGAGAGAAATGTAAGATTTGTGATGGAGCTTTTTGTGGTTGAGTTGAATTACAAATCATGGCCATTTATTTATCTTCTTTCTCATCTTCTATCTCAATAGCCATAGTTGATCGAATAACATGTGGACGTTAGATTTTGATTGCGACATTAATAATGTGGGCCGGGCGGGACATCAGGTCTGATGTTTTCGGAAAAATTAAAGTCATCAATTCATGAATCTGTGGATTACTGCACATCTGGTAAGCAGGACAAATTTCATAAATTCTTATGATTTTTTTTTTCTCCTGAATTCTCTCCATCACATTTTGTAAGAGTAATTGTACTCTGACTAGGGTTAATGGATCAAATGATTGATTTTTATTTGCATCACCACTAATTGTGGCAAAAAATAATTTTATATATGCTTTTTTATTTGTAATATAATACTCTTAGAGTGGCTGTTGGATCATTGGTATTAATTACTCAATTATTATTTAAAGAGTGTTAACTAACTTTAAAGTCATTACCACTTAACTTTGAATTTTGTTTATTCAAAAAGTAAATTAGACTTTTAAATTTTCAAGAGTTGTAATTAGACTCATAAACATGTTATTTTGGAGCATTAAACTCCAAAAGTTGTTTGGTGACTTGTAATTGCGCAGGTCACTAGGGTTCCGATGACCAACAACTCTGGCGAGCCTCTAACCAATTTTCATAGAAGTTTTGAGTTAAACACGGTGACAGGCTCGCTTTCTCCTTCGATTGAAGAAGCTAAGACAGACTAGTTGATCTACCTTCTCCGGTGTTTGATCATGTCTCAATTGATTTTATATTTTTATTTATATTACATTGGTAATTAAGAAAATATTATAAATGGATCAATCATATTTATCTCTTTAATTTCAAAAGGCCAACGTGGTTTTTTTTTTTTTTTTTTTATAATTCAAAACCACAAACTTTAGAATGATATTGCTTACTAGATTGTATGTTCAATCCTATGTCAAGTCAGTAACGTTATCTCTCTCAGCGAAGCCAACAACCATATCGAGCTGTATGATGTATACTGAGATGATTCCATAAACGTTTCCATTGCATATCAATCGTGTAAAATATACAAATGAAATTATTTGAACAACTAGACACCACATAAACGAAAAAACAAGCTAGAAAACAAACACACATACAAAAAAAAAAAAAAGCATTATTATTATTATTATTATTATTATTATTTTGGGTACATTAGAATGAAAGACCCAAAGGAGAAACGTGCTACTACACTGATCTGTGTTTTTAAGCACATGTTTGTTGTGACAGATAATCGATTATCAGTAAACATTGTTGAGTGTATATTAAAGGAATTATTATAATCCATCGCTGCCATTCAATTTTCTCACGTCAATCTGAAGAATTTATTTTTCTTTAGCCTTGGACCCTCATGTAAAATCGTACAGGATTGGTGTTGTTTGTATTATTGATTTATCGTCAATTAGGGTCAGTCGTAACTTATAAGGTGGACCTACGTTGAAACGACACTATTTTGTAATTCACATCTTGGTGAGGCTTTTTTTTTTTTTTTTTTCTTTACATAAAGAAAATTTGTTAACAAATTATATATCTACTGCAAAGATAAATGTTGACTAAATGAAAGAACCAAAGGAGTAACGTGCTACTACACTAAGACGCCTAAAACATTAGCAACTATTATGTAGTGTGATGACACATTTGTTACCATTCTAAATGGATGGTCACATGATCGAACCACGGTAATGGAGACATTGATTATTTAAAGTGAAAAAGATTGAAAAAGTATTGAACAAATACTATCTTGTAACGACTAATATACATTATATTAAAAATGAACATGCATCAATAATTCATGAGCAAATATGATTTTTAGTCTCTCAACTATAATATATGTATCAATTTTAGTCCTTGACTATTAAAAATTTCAAATTAGGTGCATGACTATTCAATTTGTATCACATTTGGTCCTTGACTATTAACATNTCACATTTGGTCCTTGACTATTAACATTTTCAAATTAGGTGCATGAATATTCATTTTGTATCACATTTGGTCCTGCCGTTAAATTTTCCGGTCAAATTTCTGGCGAATGTCACCGGTGACAGACTAATTTATTTAATTTTTATTTTAAAAATTATTTTAATACTCTGTAACTTTTAAATAAAAAAAAACTTAAAAATAAAAAAATAATAATAATAAAATAGAAAACGCCGGTCATCCCCGATGACTTCGCCGGAAATTTGGCCGGAAAATTTAACGGCAGGACCAAATGTGATACAAAATGAATAGTCATGCACCTAATTTGAAAATGTTAATAGTCAAGGACCAAAAGTGATACAAATTGAATAGTCATGGACCTAATTTGAAATTTTTAATAGTCAAGGACCAAAATTGATATATATATTATAGTTGAGGGACTAAAAATGATATTTTCTCAATAATTCATCTTGGTGCGTGATTATATTTAGGGATGAAAGTGGGCTGAAGAAGCGTAGCCTAATTCAATATCAAGCCCATTCTTAATGGGTCAACCCAACATCTGTAATCTATGGTTCACGAAGCCATTGGGCCGGTAACTTCGTCTTCTACTTCTTCCTAATAATCTTAGAGGCAATAATTGCTTTTATTTTTTTTCTGGTCAAGAGAAGAGAAGTAGGCTAGAGCTAAACACATGTTCAATGAAGTCTCTAAACCTTCTCCTCCCAAAATCAAACCTTCTCGACCCACCAAACCCGTTTACGTTAATCTTAATGTTACTTATAGGTCATTGTTTGCATAATCTGATAACTCATCTTACTATATATCTTGATAACCGTATTAATGAAAAACCTTGGTTTTCTTTTACGTAGTACTCTAAATATGACGCATTTTTTCTATCTTGCTTCTAACCCTGAGATATATTTCATAAACATCCATGTCAAAAACAACATTAATAGTACGTACGATAATTACAGGCGGATAGCTTTACCTGAGTAATGTCAAGGTCATTTAAGAAGCGAAGAATTGTAAAAATATATGAATACATAAAAAATATTTTCTCATTTTAAAAGTGTTTTACGATTAAATTGAATTACAAACGAAGAAAAGTGAAGATATGAATGTTATCTACCTGTTAATGGCATCTAAAAATTGAATGGTTTGATCAAATGTGGCATAAACATCAATAATGTCATCAATAAGGTATGAAAGTGGGTCTTGGAGCTAATTGAGAGTCCAACGACCACGAGAGTGGCGTTGACACATAGTATCATCTACACTTAAGTAACCTAGTCCAAGCCCTTAATTATTTTAATATTGCTTGTTAATTGCCTTAGTTAATTGCTTTACCATTGCACTTTGCACATAGTTATTCATTCAGATCTCAACTCACTCTCGAACTAACTTCGGAACACTCTACACTCTTGTGCTTAACCACCTAATATTCAACACCCTTCCGATCCACTCCTTGAGACGATATCCGGTGTGAGAATACCCCTCACACGCACTCCATTCCATCACCACTTTAAAACAACTTTCATATGTATACTTTAATTAGTTATTTCCCTTCAAAACACTCTTTAAATTAATTAGTACTAAAAAACAATTAAAAAATACTATCAACTAAATAAATATAAAGACTTTATAATCTAGCTAGCTAGTGAATTCTTGAAAGCTTAAAAAAATTAAGTAATGCCAGAATAATGAATGTATGAAAGTGATGATGCATGGACCGTGGATAGTGTTTGTGTACGAATGCTATTTATTATAGAAAAAAAAAAAAGAAAAAAGTCAGAGTTTATCTGTTCAAAGAAAGTTGACAAGTGGAAAATAATGGTAGTCCCGTGATATCAATTAACTGGTGACCAAAGATATACCGATGTCTTAAAATTTTTGCGGCATGTCACGGGGTTAGACTCTTCATGATTTAAGATATATTGAGTTTTAATGTTACTACATATTTATTAAAAAAAAAAACATTTATTACAAACGGAAGAGAATACATACGTACAAGATGAAATTCAATTTGTCCCAATGCCAAAGCCATATTTATCATCAGCTAGCAAGTAAACAGTATGTATATAATAATACTGAATTTTTCATCAGCTTCACCACATCAAGTCTTCCTTGATATTGGAAAACATGAACTTGACATACTCTTCAAGGACAGGAAGGCGATGGTTGTCGTTGTAAGCGTACATCATTGGAACCAATCTCGCTACATTTAGGCAAGCTGTTTTGAAAGATGTTGGAATTGTAGTTGGCGAGAGGCAGTGCTTATTTAGTAGCTTCCACTCCTTGGAAACCTTATCCAGAACATGCTGCCTTCCATCACTTAATGACCAACCTTGTTGCTCTTTCATGTAGTACTCCATGTAAGCTCCATCATTTCCTTCTTGTCCCTCATCCTGTGGTACAACAAAATAAAAAACATTTACTCCAGCCATGTCATGACTGAATGACGTAGGGATGGCCCTGAGCAAGGACAATATAAGTTATTGCCTAGGACCCATGCTTGGAAGGGGCTCACCCCCTCTTCTACCTCTGTGTGTGTGTGTGAATTGGGATTTTACTGATTGAATTGATTGAACGTAACTAGTAAACCATTTTAATGCACCTCTGCAGTTCCTAGGTCATCTAGGAAGCGAAGAATTGCAGCAACTGAAGATATAATGCTCTCAATATCTGTGGTCCCAGTGGATTCACCATAGCCCAAGAGAAAGAAGAGGTTGGTGAGGACCATGGGTATTCCTGAGCTTATTATACCATTTTTCAAGTACTCCTCTGCCCTTTGGTGAATTCTCAGAAGCAAACCACTTTGCTTCTGTTAGAAATGCATTACACAAACTTGCCCACTGTCGTCAAATTAAAACATTACACCGATTAACATTTTCGTATTGTTCATATCTATCTTTTCTATCTAGCTCTTTGCAATTGGATGAGAAGAGAAATTATGATGATGTTATTGGCTTACCGCTTTTTTCAAATGGTCTATAGGGTTCCATCCAAACTCTTGGTAAACTATGTTGCTGATCTCATGTGTTGTGTCATGAATTACCTTAAAACACATTTTCATGTAACTTGGTAATTTATCGGTAACTTCCCATCTATTTGTCCACAAAAAGATTTTGATTAGAACATCTTGTTGATTGCTTCGTTAAGAGAGTATAAGCTATTAAGCTTGATATATATGCATGTGAGAAAAAAAATAGTTATATTATGTACCTATTGATTGCTTTTGTGAAAAGAATAAGTTCATCAAGAGTACCATAAACATCGAAAATGTCATCCACGAAATAGACAAGAGAGATTGGCTTGGTAATCTCTATCCTTTGCCTTGACATAGTTGGATTGGTAACCATTGTCACTGACCAAATGTACCATTTCGGCGGTTGATTCCTAGCGAGCTTCAACTCCTCTGATAAACCAAGCTCTTTCCAACATCTTAATGATAGAAGTATACATGCTAATTAGGTTAAAATGTATATATATCGACGAAACGTATTTTACAAAAAATGGAAAATATTGTTAAAAAAATACATTTTGTGGTGTTTGGTAAATAGTTGTTAGCGGATTGGGTTAGTGAGTTTGACTAGTTGATACCAATAGTTCATTGTACAAAGATTTTGGTAAATTAGTTGTTATATATGCAAAATGACCTTTTAAGGGTATAATTTATTTTCTCAAAAAGCTGATAAAAAAAATTATTTTGAGCAGCTTTTTGAATTTTAGTATTTGAAACAATAAGTTATTAGAAAAAAATGATTAAACAAACACTCATATTGACGGTTTAACCAAATCAAACAATTAATAGTGGTCAAACAAACCAAAATTGACTAATAAGCTAACTATTTTACCAGATACGACTTTATGTTTTCTATGTTTTTCAGGAAAAAAAAAAGCATAAAAAAATATTCCACTTACTTGAAAACTTGAAGGATTTCTTCATGGTATATACATTGCATCATGTTGAAATCCATTCTTGCTAAATCTGCTAATAGCTTCTCCCAATCCTTTTCTGGTTATGAATTTTAAGATAATTATTTATCGTGAACCGAGCCAAGCTTTTGTGATAGGGATAGTGCAATGTGTTTTGAACCATCAAGGCATCACTGTCATCCAAATTTGACAATCTTGCCAAGAGAAGATTGGTAGTAAATATGGACGCCTCATCTAAGATGTCTTCATCTTCTATGCATAGATGTGAGGCTTCATGCAAAGCCATGTGATGGATTTTAATAACCCGGGTGGTCCGAATTACAAAACCCGATTAAATAAATGGGGGTATGACAAGCTAATGAATCGTAAGTATACCGCGGGGGTAAAATATATATTGAATTGTATAACGCTATTACAAAGGTAAGCAATGTAATAACAAGACAAGTGTGTTGAAAAGTAAGTGAGTATGTCCTGATCAGACAACCAACGAGCTTTTATATCAGCCCTAGGCGTAACTGATCCGGAAAAGACGCAGGGAAGCGCGCCTAACGCCCGGGCCGTAACCGCCGCCGCGAGACTCGGGCAACGTGCGGACCGCCAAGCCCGGACGCTCAGCCGGGCTGAGCGTGCTGCGGACCGCGCTCAGCCGGGCTGAGCGTGTTGCGGAACACGCTCAGCCTGGCTGAGCGTGCTGCGGGCTGAGCGTGCCGCAGATCACGCTCAGCATGGCTGAGCGCGTTGCGGACGCTCAGCGAGGCTGAGCGTGCCGCGGACGCTCAGCTGGGCTGAGCGTTGCGGACGCTCAGCGAGGTTGAGCGTGCCGAGGACGCTCAGCTGGGCTGAGCGTGCCGCGGACGCTCAGCCGGGCTGAGTGTGCCGCGAGCCACGCTCGGCCGCGGCTGACCGTGGCTAGCCCGCCACGTGGCCGCCTCCGGGTCGTACTTGCCCCGGTTCCTTCTTGCCCGGCTCTTGCTCCGCACTCGGTCCTAATTATTCCATCATCAGTCCCCCACTCTCTGAGTTGCGAGATTTCGGCAACGAAAGAGAGTAAACACGGATTATTTATAAGCCTTCGCATTAGACCGGGCCAGAGTCCGTCCCAACTAGAGTCCTTGCTGCACTGTGAGTGTTATCCGAAACTCTATCTCAAAGTTGTTCTTATCCATCCAGAAGTTCAATCCCTCCAAAGTTCTTACTCTTCCCAAACTATAAATACCCCACACCATTCAACACTTTTCACCCCTCATCATCTCACTAAAATTCCCCCTATATAAGCCCTTTTACCCCCTTCATTCTTCTTTCGTATTTACATTGCCACATTACTTCCCTCCTCTCTTTCTACATTCCAACCGACCAAAGCACCACCGAGCCACCATCAAAGTGCCGCTACCAACCGCCGGCCGCCACCTCGCCGTCGCCGGGCCGCCGTTACCGCCGTCGCCACCGACCGTCGGCCGCCACCGAACCACCACCGAGCACCGTGCTCCGCCGCCGCCGAGCGTCGAGGCCCCGCCGTTGAGTCTGGGCATCCGTAATCCGTGTCACCCGTCCAAGTGCGTCTACCCCTCTGCGCCTTCCCTGGAGTCGGTTAGTAGTCCTTCTCCCCTTTTCATGTTCCAAATTTGGTTTCCTCCCAGCGTCTGAGTCTCGCTTAGCCTGCATGCACTCTTCCTCGTACGACCCGTACGAGAGTTTTCTGGATTCCATCGACCGCTCTAAGGTCCCCTCCTCCAGCGAGGAAGCTCTTACCTACGAGAATTTTCCCTATCCTTTTGACGGGGTTCCCGAGCCTTCCGTGAATCTCATGGACGCCGCTCCGCGCTATGTTATAGAGCCGGCGCCGCTACTCGAGCCCTATGACGAGTCTGTCCACACACTGCTTGACCCCCGCGTCCCTGGCGGGACTCTGGCTCAAGCCTTGACCGACTATGAGATTGAGCTCGCCAAGTCTCTTGTCGGGCCCACAGTAGAGCTTGTCCTTCCCGTCCCTGGTCGAAGTATCCTGGAGCCCCCTTCCCCTCGCCACTTCGGGGTGCACCTTACCTCGCTCCAAATGGGGCTCGCCTTCCCATTACATCCCTTCATTATTGAGTTCCTAAACCACCACCGCGTGGCCTTGGGGCAGTTAGTGCCCAACTCCCATAGGATCCTTTCCGCCTTCCTAGTCAGGTGTAGTCAGATGTCCGTCCACCCATCTCTCAGTCAGTTCCAGCAACTCTTCCAAGTAGGCGGTAGTTCGGGGGGGGCCCAGGGTAGGGGCTATGCGGGAATCTCTGCCCGCTCTAAGACCCGATTTTTCCAGGATATTAAAGTGGCTAACAAGTATTGGAAACCCAAGTTTGTCTTTATCTCCACCGGTCCCGGTCTTCCCTTCGAGATTCCTTGGGGGGGATACCTCTCAAAAGCCAAGGTCGACCCCGTACCTTACCTCTCCTCCCATTTGAACGCTTTCCTCAACGGTCAACGGGGGGTTTGCTCGGAGCCTCTGGTCACTCCCGAGGCCCTGCACGATATAGGCTGCGTGCGTGGTGTGCCGCTTCCCCCTCCCCCTCAACCCCTTGTCCCCCGATTGTTAGTGTTGTCCTCCGGGGAGTTCGGAGGTTCCGAGGGCGATATAGTTGAGGGCGAGGAGTCGTCGTCCGGTGCTTCCGACCCTGACTATCGTGGTTCGTTCTTTTCCCATGATTTTATTTTGCTTGCTTTGTTTCGATACATGCTTTGCTTGGTATATAACTTGCTTGTTCTTGCACGTTTTAGGGATGAGCGACGAAGCTGAGAATGCCCGCGCGGTCCTCGCAGCCTATAGGAGCCAGAACAGCAAGAGGGCCCGCCGAGGGGAGCCCAGCCGGTCACGTGTACCGCGTGCCGCGCCTCGGTCCTCCCCTCCGGGTCAAGCGCCGGTTCCACGAAGTCGCCACAGCTCGGCGTCCACCACAGCGGACAACCCGGCGCCTGGCTTTGCTACCTCCGCTCCCGGCTTTGCAGCCCCGATGGGCTCCACGTTTTCCATGCCCTCCGCCCCTCCAAGTTGGCCTGTGTCCATCCCTCCCTCGGTCTCTTTGCTCCAGGGGGATGTGCTAGCGGAAGATGTGATGCGGAGCCTTGTCTCGACCCGCGATAAGGAGTCGTGTCGTGGCCGCCCGGATTACCGCTCGTTAATGGAGGTATGTCCCTATTTTGTGTATTTCCGCGATCCTCCCCCTCTCCTTCGGTTCCGCGATTATCTTGTTTGCTCGTCGTCCTGCTTGCAGACCGTGGTTCGCTACGGTGCCATGGGGGACGCTCTGGAGGTTGAGGCCAAGGCGCGCCAGGAGCTGGAGGCCCAGATGGGGTCGCTGAATCTACAATGTGAGCAGCTGAACTTTCAACGCGAGCAAATGGCCTTGCGGGAGAGGAGAGCCCTCGAGGGACAGAGAGCCGCCGAGGAGCGGTCGGCCGCGGCTGTGACGCGCTACCGCGAGTCCTCGGCTTTCCCCGTGGATGTGCGAGCTTATATCTCGGAGCACGTGGAGGAGAGCTATGAGGCGCTGAAGGACACTAGGGCGGGGAGTCGATACGTGGCCATGGAGGCTGCGCACATGGCCGACATTGGTGAGTACGACATGCAGCACAAGATCTACACGCAACTGCGGTGCCGAGATCCGTCCTTCGACCCCGAGGCGTGGGGACTCCCTTTGGAACTCATGGACCCGGAGCCCCAAATCGAAACTGCTGCTTCTCATGGCGCATCTGGGACTAGAGCTGCCCTCGGTGATGATCCATTCCCTGGTCTCGCGCTCGGCTTAGGCGGCGCGGCAGACACCCCGCTGGACCAGATTCGTCTTTCCCCGGGCATGGTCAATTTCGACCAGGCAGGGACCTCTGGGGCGCGCGATCCTTAGTGTCTTTGGAGGTTCCCATGTCGTTATCTTTTTTAGGTCGTTTATCGTTGGTTGTTTCCGTTGTTGTCGTAGCGTGGACTACTCGTTCTTGTGCTTTGACATTATGGCTGGAATTTGGNGTCCGTCCCAACTAGAGTCCTTGCTGCACTGTGAGTGTTATCCGAAACTCTATCTCAAAGTTGTTCTTATCCATCCAGAAGTTCAATCCCTCCAAAGTTCTTACTCTTCCCAAACTATAAATACCCCACACCATTCAACACTTTTCACCCCTCATCATCTCACTAAAATTCCCCCTATATAAGCCCTTTTACCCCCTTCATTCTTCTTTCGTATTTACATTGCCACATTACTTCCCTCCTCTCTTTCTACATTCCAACCGACCAAAGCACCACCGAGCCACCATCAAAGTGCCGCTACCAACCGCCGGCCGCCACCTCGCCGTCGCCGGGCCGCCGTTACCGCCGTCGCCACCGACCGTCGGCCGCCACCGAACCACCACCGAGCACCGTGCTCCGCCGCCGCCGAGCGTCGAGGCCCCGCCGTTGAGTCTGGGCATCCGTAATCCGTGTCACCCGTCCAAGTGCGTCTACCCCTCTGCGCCTTCCCTGGAGTCGGTTAGTAGTCCTTCTCCCCTTTTCATGTTCCAAATTTGGTTTCCTCCCAGCGTCTGAGTCTCGCTTAGCCTGCATGCACTCTTCCTCGTACGACCCGTACGAGAGTTTTCTGGATTCCATCGACCGCTCTAAGGTCCCCTCCTCCAGCGAGGAAGCTCTTACCTACGAGAATTTTCCCTATCCTTTTGACGGGGTTCCCGAGCCTTCCGTGAATCTCATGGACGCCGCTCCGCGCTATGTTATAGAGCCGGCGCCGCTACTCGAGCCCTATGACGAGTCTGTCCACACACTGCTTGACCCCCGCGTCCCTGGCGGGACTCTGGCTCAAGCCTTGACCGACTATGAGATTGAGCTCGCCAAGTCTCTTGTCGGGCCCACAGTAGAGCTTGTCCTTCCCGTCCCTGGTCGAAGTATCCTGGAGCCCCCTTCCCCTCGCCACTTCGGGGTGCACCTTACCTCGCTCCAAATGGGGCTCGCCTTCCCATTACATCCCTTCATTATTGAGTTCCTAAACCACCACCGCGTGGCCTTGGGGCAGTTAGTGCCCAACTCCCATAGGATCCTTTCCGCCTTCCTAGTCAGGTGTAGTCAGATGTCCGTCCACCCATCTCTCAGTCAGTTCCAGCAACTCTTCCAAGTAGGCGGTAGTTCGGGGGGGGCCCAGGGTAGGGGCTATGCGGGAATCTCTGCCCGCTCTAAGACCCGATTTTTCCAGGATATTAAAGTGGCTAACAAGTATTGGAAACCCAAGTTTGTCTTTATCTCCACCGGTCCCGGTCTTCCCTTCGAGATTCCTTGGGGGGGATACCTCTCAAAAGCCAAGGTCGACCCCGTACCTTACCTCTCCTCCCATTTGAACGCTTTCCTCAACGGTCAACGGGGGGTTTGCTCGGAGCCTCTGGTCACTCCCGAGGCCCTGCACGATATAGGCTGCGTGCGTGGTGTGCCGCTTCCCCCTCCCCCTCAACCCCTTGTCCCCCGATTGTTAGTGTTGTCCTCCGGGGAGTTCGGAGGTTCCGAGGGCGATATAGTTGAGGGCGAGGAGTCGTCGTCCGGTGCTTCCGACCCTGACTATCGTGGTTCGTTCTTTTCCCATGATTTTATTTTGCTTGCTTTGTTTCGATACATGCTTTGCTTGGTATATAACTTGCTTGTTCTTGCACGTTTTAGGGATGAGCGACGAAGCTGAGAATGCCCGCGCGGTCCTCGCAGCCTATAGGAGCCAGAACAGCAAGAGGGCCCGCCGAGGGGAGCCCAGCCGGTCACGTGTACCGCGTGCCGCGCCTCGGTCCTCCCCTCCGGGTCAAGCGCCGGTTCCACGAAGTCGCCACAGCTCGGCGTCCACCACAGCGGACAACCCGGCGCCTGGCTTTGCTACCTCCGCTCCCGGCTTTGCAGCCCCGATGGGCTCCACGTTTTCCATGCCCTCCGCCCCTCCAAGTTGGCCTGTGTCCATCCCTCCCTCGGTCTCTTTGCTCCAGGGGGATGTGCTAGCGGAAGATGTGATGCGGAGCCTTGTCTCGACCCGCGATAAGGAGTCGTGTCGTGGCCGCCCGGATTACCGCTCGTTAATGGAGGTATGTCCCTATTTTGTGTATTTCCGCGATCCTCCCCCTCTCCTTCGGTTCCGCGATTATCTTGTTTGCTCGTCGTCCTGCTTGCAGACCGTGGTTCGCTACGGTGCCATGGGGGACGCTCTGGAGGTTGAGGCCAAGGCGCGCCAGGAGCTGGAGGCCCAGATGGGGTCGCTGAATCTACAATGTGAGCAGCTGAACTTTCAACGCGAGCAAATGGCCTTGCGGGAGAGGAGAGCCCTCGAGGGACAGAGAGCCGCCGAGGAGCGGTCGGCCGCGGCTGTGACGCGCTACCGCGAGTCCTCGGCTTTCCCCGTGGATGTGCGAGCTTATATCTCGGAGCACGTGGAGGAGAGCTATGAGGCGCTGAAGGACACTAGGGCGGGGAGTCGATACGTGGCCATGGAGGCTGCGCACATGGCCGACATTGGTGAGTACGACATGCAGCACAAGATCTACACGCAACTGCGGTGCCGAGATCCGTCCTTCGACCCCGAGGCGTGGGGACTCCCTTTGGAACTCATGGACCCGGAGCCCCAAATCGAAACTGCTGCTTCTCATGGCGCATCTGGGACTAGAGCTGCCCTCGGTGATGATCCATTCCCTGGTCTCGCGCTCGGCTTAGGCGGCGCGGCAGACACCCCGCTGGACCAGATTCGTCTTTCCCCGGGCATGGTCAATTTCGACCAGGCAGGGACCTCTGGGGCGCGCGATCCTTAGTGTCTTTGGAGGTTCCCATGTCGTTATCTTTTTTAGGTCGTTTATCGTTGGTTGTTTCCGCTGTTGTCGTAGCGTGGACTACTCGTTCTTGTGCTTTGACATTATGGCTGGAATTTGGTTGCTCTCAACCCCAGCCTTGCTTGTTTCGACTTTGCTTGTTTTGCCTTGTTTTCGATAAACTGCGTTGCATGCTTGTTTCGACTTTGCTCGTTTCGCCTTGTTTTCAATAAACTGCTTTCAATAAACTGCGTATCCTTGCCTTCTATTGCGTGCTCTGGGTTCCGAGTCAGGCTCGGCCCGGCGTGTCCCTCCCCGGCCTCGGCCGAGCGCGGCGCGCTGCTGAGGCTGCGACGCTCGGCCTCGGCCTCGGTTAACTTGCACTCGGTCTTGGGTGGCTCTGAGCCCCTTCCCCGAGCGTCTGGGTATTTTGTGATCACTGTCTTTCCATGTTTCTTTCCTTTGCTTTTACATGCTTTTGCTTTTTCTGAGTTGGCGTCGGGTCGCGGGACTTAGTCCCTCGACCCTTAGCGCACCCGTTCGATGGTACGTGAGGCGCGCACCTCGTACCCTCCCTAGGGTGCTAGCCGGCCTAGGCCGGAACCTTGTGGTCCCGCGTCTAGCGGCTCTTCCATTCGGTGACAGTCGAGGTCGGGCCCCGTGTCACCCCTAGGGAATGTAGTCGTCCTAAGTCGAGGCTATCTAGCCTTGCGTCTAGGGACTCTTCCGTTCGGCAATAGGCAAGGTCGGGCCTTGTGTTGCCCCTAGGGTGTTTTGGTTGTTTCGAGTTGGAGCTCCCTGGCTCGCTGGAATCAAAAGACTCGGTCGATCCGGAAAGCGTGTGCTGGAAAAAACGCTGATTTATTGTGTCACGAGAAAAGAAAAAACGAACTGAAAGGAGGGCGGACCGCCTTACATTTTTAACGTTACTGGAAGTACTTAACTAAATGTTCTGAATTCCAGACCCTTTCTACTTCTTTGCCCTTCGGCGTCCTCAGCTTGTAACTGCCGGGGCGGACCACGGCTGAAACTATGTAAGGTCCTTCCCAGCGCTTGGCTAACTTGCCACCGTCTAGGGGCTTGCTGGCTTCGCGGCGCCTTAGCACGTAATCGCCGACTTGGAAGTATCGGGGCTGTGCTCTTTTGTCATGGTATGCCTTAGCCTGTCTTTGGTAGTTTTCCGCGCGCACCATGGCTGCTTCGCGTTTCTCGTCTATCAGGTGGAGGTCAGCCCGGTGGTGCTCCTCGTTGCGTTCGGGATCGTATTCCTCACTTCGTCGCGTCGGAATGATAGCCTCTGCCGGAGCTCTAGCTTCGAATCCGTAGCACAGCGCGAATGGGGTCTCGCCTGTTGCTTTTCGTGGCGTGGTGCGATACGCCCAGAGGACCGCCTCTAGGTTCTCGACCCACGCTCCTCCCGCCGCCTCCAGGGTCTTCTTCAACCCGTCTACTATCGTGCGGTTGGCATTCTCCACCTGGCCGTTCGCTTGGGGGTAGGCCACGGAGACTTGGGTGTGGGTGATGCGCCACTCCTGGCAGAACAACTTGAACTCCTTTCCCTCGAACTGGCGACCGTTATCGGAAATGATTTGCATTGGCACCCCGAAACGGCATAGTATGTGGGAGTATATGAACTGTTTGCACCGGACGCTGGTAATGCTTGCTAGGGGTTCGGCCTCCACCCACTTCGTGAAATAATCCACCGCGACGATGACATATTTTCGCTTGCCCGAGCCCATGGGCAGGGCTCCTACAATATCGATGCCCCACCTTGAGAATGGTATGACAGAGCTAATCGGAGTGTAGTTGGTGGCGGGTCGGCCCGGGCCGGTCTGGAATTGTTGGCAAGTCGGGCAGCTCCGTGCGTAATCCGCACATTCCTTCGCCATCCCCGGCCAGAAGTAGCCTTGAAGTATGGCTCTCCGGGCCATGGTATAAGCTCCCTGATGGGCTGCGCAAGTTCCTTCGTGAATCTCCTCGATGAGAGCCCGGGCTTCATCTGGGTATAAACACCTTAGCAACGCCCCGTTATAGGACCTCTTGTATAGGATGTCCCCGATAAGCTCGTATGTCGGGGCGCGTCTCTTGGCTGCCTTAGCGTCGGCTTCATCCGGGGGTAGGGTGCCCGTCCTCTTGTAATGCACGAGATGGTCCAACCAACAGGGCGGACGGCTTTGCACGGGCATGACCGGATATGCCTCCAAGCTGGACTTATGGAGGTCCTCTATCCTTGCAATTTTCGAGATGTATTCTGGGGTGGCCTGGCTGAGCTTGGAGAGCGTATCAGCTTCTGCGTTTTGCTCTCTTGGTATTTGCAAAATTTTGTGTTGGGCGATCTGCCCCAAGACTCGGAGCACCACGTCGCGGTACCGGATCATCCTCTCCTCGTTCGCTTCGAACTCGCCGGACACTTGGCCGACCACGAGCCTGGAGTCGCACCGAATTTTCAGCTTTTCAACCTTCATGCTCACTGCGAGTTGGAGTCCGCACAGCAGCGCCTCATACTCGGCTTCGTTGTTTGATAATTTAAAATGGAAACGGAGGGCGTAATACGCCCGGAAGCCTTCCGGGGTTACCAAGACGACCCCTCCTCCACATGCCTTGCTACTCGAGGACCCGTCAGTTGATAGGGTCCACCACTCTTCCTCCGCGTTCCTTGCCTGCTCTGTGGCGTCGCGGGCAGTGCACTCGACTATGAAGTCTGCGAGGGCTTGCCCCTTGATGGTTGGTCTAGGCTTGAAATGGATGTCAAATTGGCTGAGCCTCATAGACCACTTCACGAGTCGGCTTGCCGACCCTGCGCGCCTTAGCACCGCCTCCAGCGGTAGGTTCGTGAGTACGTGCACTGGGTGAGCCTGAAAATAATGGTTTAACTTTTTTGCTATGGCGTCGACAGCGAATATGGCCTTCTCTGTTGGAGAGTATCGGAGCTCTGCCCCCCGTAGGGCCCTGCTCACGTAATACACGGGTCTTTGTACTCCCGCATCATCCCGGACCAGCACGGAACTGATCGCGGCTTGCGAGATACCCAAGTACAAATATAAGACTTCCCCTTTCTCCGGCTTAGCCAGGGGAGGCAAGGACATCAAGTAGGCCTTGAGGTCGTCGAAGGCCTTCTGACACTCGGCCGACCACTCAAAACCGCTACTCTTCTTGAGAACCCCGAAAAAAGGTAAGGACTTCTCGGCCGACCTCGAAAGGAAGCGTCCGAGGGCGGCCAAGCGACCATTGAGGCGCTGGACCTCGCGGAGGGACCTCGGGGGCTCCATCTCCAGTATGGCCTTCACCTTGTCGGGGTTGGGCTCTATGCCCCTCTTGGAGACCATGTACCCCAAGAACTTCCCCCCATGTACCCCGAAGGTGCACTTTTTGGGGTTTAGGCGTAAATCGAACTGGCGCATAATTGAAAATACCTCTGTTAAGTCCTCTGTGTGGAGGTCGGTCTCCGAGCTCTTCACTATCATGTCGTCGNAGCCCAGCTTGGCGAATGTGTCATGGTACATGACATTCACCGAACTCCCCGTGTCCACCAGCACTCGGTGCACGATAATGTTGTTAATGTCAAGCCTGATTACCACTGCGTCGCGGTGTGGTAGGGGGCCCTCCGGGAGGTCATCGTCCGTGAACACAATGGGATCCCTCCTCGGCTTCTTTTCGTGTGGCTGACGGACGACTTCCCCTACGTAAAGGCTTCGAGCCCATTTCTTCCTCTCCGATTGCGTGTCTCCCCCTTCCGGCCCCCCAAATATGACATGGATTTGCTTCTTCTGGGGGGGGGTGGGAGTCATCCGATTCCTTCTCCTCTTCCTCCGCGGGTTGGTCGAGTTCCCTTTTGCGGGACCCGGGAGCGGGTGGCCCGGAACCACCCTTCTTTTTCCAAACGTTGCCTGGGCCTTGAGCTTTGCCCTGGCTGGGTCGTTTTACGTATTGGCCAAGGTATCCCTTTTGAATGAGTTCCTCGATCTGGCGTTTGAGGACCATGCATTCCTCCGTGTCGTGCCCTATCTGCCTGTGGAACCGACAGTATTTGTTGGGGTCGGCGTTGGGCGAGATCTTCAAACACTCAGCCGGGTACGACACGATACCCATGACCTCGGCATGCTCTAGGATGGCGGCCAGCGGGTGTGTCAGGGGCGTGAGGCAACGCAGTGGGGCCAACCGTGGGCCTTGGCGCGGGGGCCTCGGAGCACGGCGGTCCTCCTGGGGGGCCTTGTCTCGACGCCCCCTCTCCTCTTCCTTCTTCTTCCGCTCGGCCTCCTCCGCCTCCGCGAACCTCGTTGCTCGGTCCAGCAATGCCGCATAAGTCTTTGGCGGATTCTGGACGAGGTCACGATGAAAAGGTCCTGACCTGACATTGCTAGTGAAGATTGGCACGGCCGCGTTCTCGTCGAAGTTATCAACTGACCTCGCCTCCTTCTTCCACTTAGCTAGGTAGTCGGTCAGGCTCTCTGTGCTCCCTTGTTCCAACTTGCACATGGTCGCGAATTGTTTCTTCTTTGGGATATTGCCTGCAAAGTGTGATAGAAATCGCCCCGAGAGGTCGGCAAAGGATGAAATAGACCCCTCGGGTAGGGTCGTGAACCAATCCTGAGCCTGGCCGTCCAGGGTCGCGAAGAAGCCTCGGCACATAACGGCGTCGCTGGCGTCCATCATCATGATGGCCGCCCGGTACCTGTTGATGTGAGCCCGAGGGTCGGACGACCCTGAATAAAGTTTTATGGTCGGCCAGCGCAAATCTCGTGGCAGGGGCTGGGCCATGATGTCCTCCGTGAAGGGTGAGGTTAGTGCCTCCTGCGGCACCGGTGCTCCTTCCCCTATCTCCAATCTTCTTTGGAGCTCGTCCAATCGCCTGCGCAACTGTTCCATTTCGTTGTGAGGAGATCCCGAGGGTCGGCCTCGAGTTTCACCAGATCGCTCTATCCGCGAGGCCTGCTCATGCCGGGACGCGGCGCGGGGCTCAGCGCTCGGGGCTCGACGCAACGCCGATCCCTCGACGGGCACCTCGTGGTGAGGCCCAAAGTCGAGGCGTTCACGAACCGGGACCCGCGTGCCCAACCGCCCGAGCGCGGACTTGGTAGGTCGAACCGGCCGGGCTCCGCCCGTCTCACGTTGCGTGGGTCGTCCTCTAGGGGCCTCGTCCCCTCCCCTTCTTGCCGAAGGTCGTGGGGAGTTGACCTCCGCATCCATGCGAGGTTCGGGGGTTGGAGAATGGCGGGTGCTCGGAGCTCCCACCCGTCGTGACGGACCGGGTGGTGGGGTCGCCAAGCTCCCCTGAAGTCCATCCAAGATCTGTGTCAGCACCGCCAAGCTCCCCTGAAGTCCATCCAAGATCTGTGTCAGCACCGTTGTGGCTTGCCGAAGTCCATCCAAGATCTGTGTCAGCACCGTTGTGGCTTGCCGAAGTCCATCCAAGATCTGTGTCAGCACCGTTGTGGCTTGCCGAAGCGCGACCATCCCCTCCTGAAAGCCCGGAGCTGGGGGTGGAGGAGGTGGAGCCGGTTCGCCCTGACGGTGACTGTTGATTACGTCCCTGAGGTCGCCGGTCGACCTCACAGGCATGGTTTGGCGACTCGCCGTCCCGTTAGGAGTGCCGGCACGGGGCGGGGCGCAGTTACCACGTGAACCGTGGGAATTGCCGGAGTTGGATCCAGAGTTACCACGTGAACCGTGGGAATTGCCGGAGTTGGATCCAGACCTTCCACGTGAACCGTGGGAATTGCCGGAGTTGGATCCAGACCTTGCCATAGCCAGTGGGAAAGAAATAGCACGCTCGAGCTGTCACGTCGAGCTCTCAACGAGAGCACCAATGATGGATTTTAATAACCCGGGTGGTCCGAATTACAAAACCCGATTAAATAAATGGGGGTATGACAAGCTAATGAATCGTAAGTATACCGCGGGGGTAAAATATATATTGAATTGTATAACGCTATTACAAAGGTAAGCAATGTAATAACAAGACAAGTGTGTTGAAAAGTAAGTGAGTATGTCCTGATCAGACAACCAACGAGCTTTTATATCAGCCCTAGGCGTAACTGATCCGGAAAAGACGCAGGGAAGCGTGCCTAACGCCCGGGCCGTAACCGCCGCCGCGAGACTCGGGCAACGTGCGGACCGCCGAGCCCGGACGCTCAGCCGGGCTGAGCGTGCTGCGGACCGCGCTCAGCCGGGCTGAGCGTGTTGCGGAACACGCTCAGCCTGGCTGAGCGTGCTGCAGGCTGAGCGTGCCGCAGATCACGCTCAGCATGGCTGAGCGCGTTGCGGACGCTCAGCTGGGCTGAGCGTTGCGGACGCTCAGCGAGGCTGAGCGTGCCGAGGACGCTCAGCGAGGCTGAGCGTGCCGCGGACGCTCAGCTGGGCTGAGCGTTGCGGACGCTCAGCGAGGCTGAGCGTGCCGAGGACGCTCAGCTGGGCTGAGCGTGCCGCGAGCCACGCTGAGCGTGCCGCGGACGCTCAGCCGGGTTGAGTGTGCCGCGAGCCACGCTCGGCCGCGGCTGACCGTGGCTAGCCCGCCACGTGGCCGCCTCCGGGTCGTACTTGCCCCGGTTCCTTCTTGCCCGGCTCTTGCTCCGCACCCGGTCCTAATTATTCCATCATCAGTCCCCCACTCTCTGAGTTGCGAGATTTCGGCAACGAAAGAGAGTAAACACGGATTATTTATAAGCCTTCGCATTAGACCGGGCCAGAGTCCGTCCCAACTAGAGTCCTTGCTGCACTGTGAGTGTTATCCGAAACTCTATCTCAAAGTTATTCTTATCCATCCAGAAGTTCAATCCCTCCAAAGTTCTTACTCTTCCCAAACTATAAATACCCCACACCATTCAACACTTTTCACCCCTCATCATCTCACTAAAATTCCCCCTATATAAGCCCTTTTACCCCCTTCATTCTTCTTTCGTATTTACATTGCCACATTACTTCCCTCCTCTCTTTCTACATTCCAACCGACCAAAGCACCACCGAGCCACCATCAAAGTGCCGCTACCAACCGCCGGCCGCCACCTCGCCGTCGCCGGGCCGCCGTTACCGCCGTCGCCACCGACCGTCGGCCGCCACCGAACCACCACCGAGCACCGTGCTCCGCCGCCGCCGAGCGNGGCTGAGCGTGCCGCGAGCCACGCTCGGCCGCGGCTGACCGTGGCTAGCCCGCCACGTGGCCGCCTCCGGGTCGTACTTGCCCCGGTTCCTTCTTGCCCGGCTCTTGCTCCGCACCCGATCCTAATTATTCCATCACCATGAGTCCCTTTATGTCTTCCGACAATGCATTCTTAAACTTCATATTCTCACCTTTGAAGCTGTTGAATACATCTGTTACATTGCACAACATGAGTTAGCTAGCTAATTTTAGTACTAAAGAATTAAAGGAAAAAAGTTTAAATAAACACTCAAACTTTATCCAAAAGTACAATTAAATCCTCAAACACTAAAAAGTTCAATTAAACACTTGAATTTATCATTTTGATACATTTAAACCCAAATGACCAATTATTACCCGTTGTTCACCTGGAACAACCAGTTATTAAGTTTCAGTCCACCATTCCGATGGCTGTCAATTGCCAGGCTACCGGAGTAATTAAGTTGTTTTCTCAGGTTGTCTTCTCCATTGGAGATTATGCTAGGCTACCAACGGAGAAGACGACCGTCCGGTGGCCTTTCTGGCAAAGGTGACAGTTAGAATTTTTGTATTTTTTGAATTTAAGTGATTAGGGGCGGCAGTGAATAACAGGTTACCTGTAAACATGACTTATTCGATCTATTTTAATAAGTTTAAGTGTTTAATTGAACCTGTTTTTTTTTTTTTTTAAATTGTTGGAGCGTTTAATTGCACTTTTGGATAGAGTTTGAGGACTTATTTAACGCTTAACGTACCTGCGGGGAGGTGGAAGCCTTGTTGCCTTAACAATCGAAAACGAAGTGAAACTGAGTAAAGATCATCGTCACTGCTATAAAGAAGAGTTTGAGAATGTTTGTATTGTTTGGTGAGAGTTTGAGTGATTTGATCTTCAAAGTAGTGATCCATACCAAAGCGCTGCATGGAATCAATTACCACCAGTCCTTTTAAACTGTCTTCTTGCACTTGTTCAAGTAAATGGCTCATTTCCAGTCGTTTCTGCTGGTATTTCACCTGCAAATTAAATATGAGTCTGCATTAGCAAATCTTAACCTAATTTGCATTCTTCTTTTCAACATTAATTGTACTACATACATACATACATACATACCAGATTAGGCGCATTCAAAGGGTAGTTGGGAGCAGTGGATTGAGGAGACAATGCAAGTGGATTCTGTGCAGGTTTGATAATATTTGGTAGGACGTGAAGGAGTGCCATGGGAGTCATCTGTAAGTGTGGTTTCTTTGGTTGATAGCTAGCTAGATCAGATCAAGTATGTTGATGTGTTCTCTCAAGAATGCCCCTATTTCAAATGTGGGATCGGGTTCGAGCTTAACACGTTTAAATGCAAACAGCACTGTACATCAATCAATGTAAGTACAAATGTACAATGATTGCATTTTGAAAAAACAAACGCATCTCAATTTATTGAAGCAGTAGTACACTATCACGGGTCTTTATTAGTTGATATTTTCTTTGATTGTTATTGTTTGATTTTATTTGATTTCTTTGTTCTTTTTTTCGGGTTGGTTAGTTTTGTAATTGTGAATATACAATTCTAAAATTGTGAACATAGAATTCTCAAATTACGAACATGGATCTGATCCACCTTGCAATGTGGATTTAGGTCCATGGCATAACAACCGTCTTGGTGCGTGATTATATTTAGGGATGAAAGTGGGCTGAAGAACGTACAGATTTAAGGCCTAATTCAATATCAAGCCCTTTCTTAATGGACCAGCCCAACATCTGCAATCTGAGGTTCACGAAGCACCAAGCCATTGGGCCGGTAACTTCGTCTTCTTCATCTTCATCTTCATCTTCATCTTCTTCCTAATAATTTTAGGGCAATAATTGCTTTTTTTTTTCTTTTTTTTTTCTGGTGAATAGAAGAGAAGTAGGGTAGAGCTAAACACATCTCTATTCTCCAAGTCTTAAACCCTTGGAAAACCCAGTGAAATGTCTTCTTCCGTGTGCCGCCGTCTCCGTGGCATGTTCAATGAAGTCTCTAAACCTTCTCCTCCCAAAATCAAACCTTCTCGACCCACTAAACTCGTTTCTTCATTTCCCGCCACCAGTGCTGCCACTTCCAAGGACAAGAAACTCCGAGATTTAGTCGACAGGTTTAAGAGATCGTCGAAGCACCCTTCATTCCGCCGCCGTCACGACACCTATGAAACCGCGGTTCGCCGCCTCGCAGCTGCTCAGAAATTCTCTGACATTGAAGCCATCATTGATCACCAAAAGAGATACCCGGATATCACCAGAGAGGGCTTCGTAATCCGTCTCATCTCTCTTTATGGCCAAGCCGGCATGCCCGAACATGCCTTGAAACTGTTCGATGAAATGCCCGAACTGAACTGTAAGCGCACTATCTTTTCTTTCAATGCCCTGTTAACTGCCTACGTCAATGCCAAGAAATTTGATAAAATTGGCGAGCTTTTCAAAGAATTGTCTGAGAAACTTTCAATTCAACCGGATGTTGTATCCTATAATATTGTGATCAAGGCCCTGTGTGAGATGGGGTCTCTAGATTCCGCAGTTTCTGCAATTGATAGCATGGATGAAATTGGGATTCAGCCTAATTTGGTTACTTACAATACAGTTTTGGATGCATTGTCCAAAAGCAAGAAGCTTTCACTCCTAGAGAAAGTATGGAGCCAGATGGAGAGTAGGAGTGTGGTTCCAAATGTGAGGAGTTTCACTACAAGAATTCGAGGTTTAGTAAGCGAAAATCAGTTCCCTGAAGCATTAGAATTGCTAGAGGAGATGGAGAAAAATGGATTGAAGCCAGATATATTCACTTACAATGTGTTTATTAAAGGTTATGTTGATGATGGGAATTTGGAGGAGGCTAAAATGTGGTATGGAAAGTTGGCAGAAAATGGATGCAGTCCTGATCATGTGACGTTTCGGTTGCTCATTCCTCTAGCTTGTGAGAAAGACGAATTCTCTTTCGTTCTTGAACTGTGCAAAAAGTCTATTGATCTCGAACAATTTCTTTATGATTCCACACTGCAGAGGGTTGTTGACAAATTGGTTGAGCAATCAAAGGTTGAAGAGGCCAAAGAGCTTGTAGAGTTGGGGAATAATTGTTCCCTCCATTATAGGTTGAATTGCTGACCTTGTAATGAGTTCTTTACTGAATGATCTTAGCTAAATGCTCTAGTTGTAATTTCCACCACTAAGGATACATTTTCTTTTTAAACCAAAAGCTTTCTGTTTCTTTTTCTTGATGATATAGTGCTTCTCCTCAGCACCATTTACCTTAATCTTAATGTTACTTGTAGAAATCTGTCTTGTTTCTTGATTGTTGTGTGCTTGAATTGCAGCATTAATATTTGATATACGAACCAAATTTATATATGTATATAACATAACTATATATATATATATATATATATATATATGAACCAATAACCTATTAAGTTCACCTAAAATTTATAGAATATTAATATTTTTTGAGTTAATATTTAAAATATTTTTGGATATATTCATTTGAATGATATATATATAAATATATAATTTTTACTTTGAATTCTAATATATGTGAAATTTCAAAATGACACAAAGAAATCAAATGAGCACATACCTAACTTTCAATTAACATAAAATTATATGAATTTGATATCAATTATACACATAAAAATACTAAAAATTATCACTTACCATACGTGTGCGTCTGTAATTGGAGGAGAACCGATAAGCCAGAATAGTCTAAATTCTAATCAAATCAAAATCATATGGAAAATGCAAAAGGTACGTGTTCATGAATCATGCTTCGCATGGCAGCAGGAACAGTTCATGTCTGCGTCTGCGATCTTTTCCTTGTTTGGTGTCATGACAAAATTAGAGCAAAATGATAAATGTGTCTCTAATTAAGTTCAGAGTTGTTAAGTATTAAGTGAAATATATCTCGTGACTTTAATTAAAAGACAATAAATTAAAAAAGTAAATCAATTTAGGTATATTTGGTTCATAAGGTTACATGAGGAATGAGTATAAAAGTTATACATATTATTTAGGGTGTGTTTGGTTGGGGGGTTTTGGTATAAGGTATGGGTATCAAAGTGATTGTTAATGTTTGATTGATAGGTTTTGAGAATGTTACTATGGGTTTGGAATACCTCATTAATGAGAAAACCCATACCCTTATTAAATAAGGGTTTCATTTCCCTTCCTCATTTCTTCCCCAACTATTAATAATCATTCTCATTCCACCCAACTACCAAACATGCTAAATACTTTCACCAAAACCATTACCCTTACCAAGTATTTGATACCCATTCCGATTCTGATTCCCATGTGCGAACCAAACGCACCCTTAGTTGACAACTTTTTAAAACACAGGTATAAGACTTGATTTGATTACCCCTATAATTACAAAATCTATTACTTAATTTAAATCAGCTATCATTCCATTAATTCGATCAATCTCTTCCCTCCTCATTTTATCGCCTCCTCATTTCATTGTCTCCTCATTTCATCGACTTCCTCCTACAACATTGCCTACTCACTTTATCGTCACTTTTAAGATGAATTGTCTTGATTTTTTTTTATTTTTGTATTTTTAAAACATTTTTTCCGATTATACGGTCATGCATAACTAAACATCAATATTGATAATCATTCTAATTCCACCATACTACCAAACATGCAAAAATACTTTCACCAAACACATCCTTGGATTGTCATTCTCATTCTCATTCTCATTTCCATGTTCCAACCAAACACATCCTTGGATTGTCTATAACTAACTCGTTCACACTAAAAATGATGAATGTCTCTGAATTTTGGAAGTGAGTGTAATATTTTCACTTGGATATATAGTTGTATTTCATTTTCTACACACTTACTTCCTATTGTGTAGCATATTAAGAAAAAAAAATCAAAATAAAATTAAAGGATGAGCTACCATTTTTTAAAACTTTTTTTAATAAAATTAAAATATTAGAATAATTGGGGTATAAAGTTGCAAAACTGAGGTGTATTGAAACTGTAACAACCCTGACAGTAGACGCAAGACAAATAGAAAAAAAAAATAACAGAAAGGATAATATTACATATGATAATATGTCTTGTCACATCACTTTACAAAGCTTGTCCAAGACCCTTTATATAGTTGTTTGAAGAGTAGAAAATAGGATCAAACAACTTAGAAAATATGATTCAAATAAAATGGATCTTAACTAACTACCACAAGAATAATTCAACAATTAGGTTATTTAATAATAAATAAATCAAAATTATATGATAGTCCCATGGTATAATATTGTACTGTTTGTAGCCTCTTTGCTTGTAACCTACAAGGACTGTTTTCAGTGCTCTATCATCAAGTTTTGTCCTCGTTGCTGCAGGTATATGGGCATATGCAACTCATCCAAAGACCTTCAAGTGCTTTATATTTGGTGCAAATCCATTTCTTTTTCTAACGTGGGACAAAAGCTACTTACAAACCAAGCTTTACACCTTCATTTGCCAACTAAAATTAGTCCACTTTGAGAATTAATTTTTCATTCATCCATTATCAATTTTGAACGTACAATGTATCAATTTTTCGTCTTACTACGAAAAACGTGAATTCACTTTGGCCCGACATAAATAATAAGTGGGCCAAATATATATATTTATACCACAAAATAGCGTTTAAAAAAAAAATAGCCACTTAAAATGTCAATTTTTTGCTATTTTTTCAACAATACTAAAACAAAAAGGTTGAATATTTTCAGTAATTAATCTTACAATCATTGATAATCACTCAATCATGCATACATGACTTTTAAGTTAATTTCATTTTTGGTCCTAGATTTATACGTGATAATCCACTTTTAAGTCTTTTTTTTTTTTTTGAAGATAATTTAAGTCTTTTTTTATTAGAATCAAAATTGGAATTAACTCTGACTTTTCAATTAATTTAGAAAGCCGCCGGGCGCTACTATACGTGACTGCGAAATTGGGTATACTCTAGTCTCTCTATATAAACCCACTCTCCTATACTCTTGTATTCATCACCCATCTGCCTATTAGTGCTAAGTCAAATCATTTTCGTATCACTTAATCTGTCCACTATCCAAAATAAGTAGATATGTATAATGGTAATACGACATCAGGGATCTACAAACAAAACATCTGGGATGATGATTATGTGCAGTCTCGAACCGCTATTTACACCGTAAGCTAGAAATAAAATTAAGACTTTATATTAATCTTATGTTTTCCTTTTTATAGGGTACCGGCCTATTCCTCTCCTCGTACTGATTTTCTTTATGTTTTATCTGATGCATGCATTTATGCTACTATTACAGGAAAAAGAGTTCTCTAAACGGGCAGCTGAGCTAAAAGAAGGTGTGAGGAAAATGGTGGAGAAAAAAATGGATCCATTGGAAAAGCTTGAGCTTGTGGATCTCCTGCAAAGACTGGGCATATCCTACCATTTTGAGGATGAAATACAGCATGTTTTGGAGCATATATACACCTCTTTCGGCTGTAATGGTGATCAAGATTTATATGCTACTGCTTTGCATTTCCGCCTGCTTAGACAGCACGGCTACAAAGTCCCTCAAGGTACCTACTTTGAACAGTAAAACATGTATATATATATATATATATATATATATATAATTAAACCTCGTGTTAATTTGTTTTTGTTACAGAGGTTTTCTGTGGTTTCATGGATGACGAAGGAAATTTTAAGAGAAGCTTGAGCGAGGATACGAAGGGAATCCTTAGTCTGTATGAAGCAGCATACCTATGCATGGAGGGTGAGAGCATTATGGAAGCAGCCCAAAGTTTCTGCACTAAACATCTTAGAGAAATCCAAAACATGAATATATTAGATCATGATCTTGTCGACCATGCCCTAGAAATGCCTCTATACTGGAGGATGCAGAGGTTTGAAGCAAGATGGTTCGTATCCGTTTATGAAAAGAGACAGAACATGAAGCCAGTTTTATTGGAGTTTGCTAAACTGGACTACAATATGGTTCAAGCCAAATATTTGGAGGAATTAAAGCAATTGTCCAGGTGATGAGTGCATACACTTGGTTTAATGCAACCTAAACAAATTAAACCAACTTCAATAATAATAATAATAATAATAATAATTAGATCGATCTAGTTACCAGCCTTGCTAAGATGGAAGAAATCAAAGAACTTTCTCATTTTCTATTTTTCATAATATTATAGGTGGAATAAAGATATCGGTCTAGCGGAGAAGATGAGCTTTGCTAGGGACCGGTTGGTGGAGGGTTTCTTATGGGCTGTTGGGTGCACTCCTGATCCTCAGTTTGAATACTGCAGAAAGATTATAACTAAGCTCTCTGTACTGGTAACAGTTCTTGATGACGTTTACGATATTTACGGAAGCTTGGACGAACTGGAGATCTTTACTGATGTCGTTCAGAGGTTCGTTTCTTAACTTTTATATATATGAATTATGTTTCAAGTAATGCTTTTATTTTTGCATGGACTAATGAAGTTTTTGTTACGTTGCATATATATTTCATATATAGATGGGATATAAATGCAGTTGAGACACTTCCAGAGTATATGAAGATTTGTTTCCTAGCCATTTTCAACTCCATGAATGAACTGGGTTATGATGTTATGAAGGACCAAGGTTTAAGCATTATTACAAACACAAGAAAACAGGTAATCCATATATTATTCACTGCCCGTAACTAAACCAGAGATCAATAATATTAACCAGTTAATTAAGCTGTCTTGATTTGAGAAATGATAAGTGTACTCCAAGGGAGTATAACTTCAGGATTTTATTAGAGAAACATAAAATAAAAGAATCAAAATTGTGACACACTTTTTTATGGATGAATGAAAGTATGTCATGTCAATTAGTAGGGAATAGAAAATGAAGTAAAAAGTGAGAGTACATGTAGTATTGCTGTTTTGATTGATCTTATTTGTGTATATATTTCAGTGGGCAGATCTCTGTAAATCATACTTACTGGAAGTGAAGTGGAAACTGGGCAGATATACTCCAAGCCTGAATGAGTACCTGGACACCGCCTTCATAACAATTGCTGGTCCTCTACTGTTAATCCATACTTATATTTGCATTGCAAATCCCATTAACAATGAAGATCTGCAACACTTAGAACAAAATCCTGGAATCATTCGTTGCCCTGCCATGGTTCTTCGTCTTACAAATGACTTAGGAACTTCACCGGTACATATATATATACATGAATTATTAGTATTTCAATTAATTAATTTGTTTTGGGTTTCTTTTCTGAAAACATATATGATTAATGTGATGATGTTATGTTGTTGAAAAGGATGAAATGCTGAGGGGAGATAGTGCGAAATCAATTCAGTGTTATATGCGTGAAAATGGGTGTTCAGAAGAGAAAGCTAGGGAGTATATGAATGGCTTAATTGCAGAAACGTGGGAGAAACTGAACACAGAATTAGTGAGGATGGAGCGTCTCCTTCCCAAGGATTTTAAGAGAACAGCCACGAATGTTCCTCGAATCGCACAATTTATATACCAGCACGGAGATGGATTTGGTCTCGGCCAAGATGAGTTCAAGAATCGCATTATGGCTCTGTTCTTTGAACCCATCCCCATGCCGTGAAATCTGCCTGCGGGCATGGCAAATCCCATCCATCTATCCTCAGCTATCTAAATATAAGTAATCTGCAGATTCCTTTTCGTCTTGCATGTCAGTGGTGAATTATACTTCAATTCACACTCCACATGGAAGTGTAATATAAATAAGCTAGCTAGGAATCATACCATGTTTTTACCGTTGTCTCTGTTTCAAATAAACGTCTTAAGTAATTCTTTTGATTTCATATTTCAATGATTCAAACCTCCACTTCTATTTGTGGAGGTATATTTTGATGATGTTTCTAATATTTAGTTTTGTAGTCCAATTCCGAGTACTGAGAAGAGCATAACCAGAAATTAAAGCGTAATGGCGTGTAAAAAAACCCAGCTCATTAATTGGTTAGGAATTTTTACATGCATTCACTTAACTCTCTCATTAAAATTAAGCGAAACGACGTTTAGCCGTTTAGGCGAACTCCTTTATCTCTACCTCAATTATCATTCATCAATGCTAATTTTACCCTCCCAACCCTTATTTTCTTCCATGCAAAACCGAAATGTCACATGATCAGGACTGCGTCCATTTTCAGCCACATTTTAGCCTCCTCCAAATTCCCATAATCAACATAACCTTTAATAAACACGCACATTGTATGCATACAATAGTCCTTTGGTAAATGGTTGTTAGCTGACAGCTGTTAGCAGATTTGGTTATAAGGTATAACTAATTGATAACATTAGCTGATTGTAGAAAAATGTTTGGTAAATTAGTTGTTAGCAGATACTTGTTTGGTATAATTTCTTATCTCAAAAAGTTAATTGAAAAAGTTGTTTTGAGTAGTTTTTTGAATTTTAGCATTTTGGAGTTACGATAGTTGAAACTTAATACTAATGAGCGCGCCCAATTGAGCGATTCGGGGAGCTCATGCCAGTGAACAACAGCTTTTTGCAAGAATCTCATTCTCTCTCCTCCACTTTAGTAAAAATCACTCCAAAAATTTTTATTGTGGATGCTTTCACTGATTCTTGAGAATGATGTCACGAGCATTCCTTTACCACGAAACGTGACTGCTAAGGACTTACCGTCCTTTCATATTAGCTCCCTCTCCTTGATCTAAAACAAAAGAATTAATTTCATTTTTTGTCCTAGATTTATAAGTGAATTCTTTTCAAAAAAAAAAAATGTATAGGTGAAAAGTTCACTTTTAACCTCTTTTTTTTTTTTTTTTT
>NC_044924.1:3481422-3488618 GCF_003576645.1 Ipomoea triloba | reverse complement strand
TTTTTTTTTTTTTTTTTTCAAACCATCATATACTTCTTTGGTCTTAGTATTATTGTGGTATGATCATTTAAATTTCGTAAAATACAAGGGCATTTAAGTCTTCAATTATAATTTTTTTTTTCAAAAAAATAAAAGTAAAAGTATAGCGGCTTAACCCACATTGTATAAAAATGATTAAAATGGTCTTGTATTTAACGACATTTCAATGATTTTGTTGACGGATGACCAAAAATTATCATACCACAATAATACTAGAACTAAAAAGGAATGTTCTGGAAAAGAAAGATTAATAGTACTCTCCCACCTATAAATCTATGACTAACTCTAAAAAAGAAATAAAGTAACCACACTTTTACATAATCAAGTTAGTACGCGGACGGCCAAGTACAGTGCATTTGTCCATAGTCAAGCGGGATCCGACCAAGGAATCATCTTAGGATTTACGTACATTAAATGGCACACATGGAAATACCATCGTATTCGTAGGTTGTCAGCTGTCTACTATCAATTGAACAGGCATAGTGTAAAATACTTCACCGTATAAAGCACGCAACATATATTATATATGTAAAATAATAGATAATATAACTCTTACTAAGTGTTTAAATTTTATTAGATGAAGAAAAAGTTGTAAATAAAAATCATATATATGATTCACCCTCTTTGTTAAGCCTTTACTCCATATCTTTACACTCTTTTATTAATTAATTAAAGTATGACACATCAATAAGAAATATGAGTAGAAAATAAGAGTACATACGTACTTTTAACGCAATTCAAACGGCTAACAGTGGTAAGTATTATGTATTAGAAAGTACAATCAGTATGAAGCAAATTATATGAGTCCTAAACCGATGCCCAAAATTTAGAGTAATATTATCTATACTTTTTTTGTGTGTGTGTTAATTACTGAAATTGTCCATTGACTATAGAGAAATTACTAATTCGATCATTAACTATTATTTTTGCCTATTTAAGTCATCAACTTTAAAAATCTTAACTAATTTGGTCCTCTGTTTAATTTGTTTAGCTGTCAGACGTTTGTTTAATTTGAGGGTATTAGTGGAATTTCACATTGCTTCCCGAGCTGCTCGGGACTAAATTGGTAATTTCGCTATAGTCAAGGGACTATTTCGATAATTAACTCTTCGATTTAATAAGAGAGAAAATTGTGCATATGATGTGAAATTCTAGTAATACCTTCGAATTAAACAAATTTCGATGTTGACTGAACATAGGACCAAATTAGATAAGATTTTCAAAGTTGAGGAGTTAATTAGGCAAAAAAAAAATAGTCAAATGATCAAATTTGTAATTTCACTATAGTCAAGCGAACATTTCAGGAATTAAGGTTTTTTTTTTTGTTTTTTTGTTTTTTTTTTTTAAATCTAGAAAAGAGTATGTCTAATCGTTATGTTTACTTTTTTACTTTTATAATAATAAAATTGTAATACATACACGACAGGAATTTTTACTTTCGGAGAGTTTATGTATTATTTTCTCAGAAATTAATAAACTATATATTTGATTTTATATATGAATTTATCATAATATTCGTAATATTTAAAGTCATTTGTGGATGGGATGACTTAATAGTCAGATGTAATATTAAAACAAAATGGTTGAATATTTTCAGTAATTAACTTTACAATAATTGATATTCATGCAATCATCATGCATGACATTTCAATTATTTTAGGAGTGATCATTGAGACCTTTATTCATCGATGAGTCCGAACAAGATGTGACGGTAATAATGTGTTACCGGATATTATTTGAGTATTATTGAGTATTTGAACACAATATTGAGTATAGTGTTTGAGTGCAATGCTCAATATACAATTGAGTTCAGTGTGTGTTTTGTCTAGTAAGAAGTGTCGTCCCTTTGCAAGTGTTGTGAGCGTCCTTTATATTCCTAAGCGCAACGTTCCATCTTCAATGCGCAGTAAATGGAGCATCAATGCTGAGCGCCGTTAGAGTGCCGTTGGAGTGTTGAGGAGCCGTTGTAGTGAATGCTGAACAGCTAGTTTGAACTCCACTCATTGTCTTGGGTCTGCTTGCCTGATTACTCTGTCAAGATGTAAATATAATAATTGTGTTGAAAAATGTAATACTAAATCAAGATCAAAATATTTGAAATTTATAACTTATAAGTGGAAAAATGAAAAACTTTTAAATTACTCAATAAAATGTAAAAGTATTAGATATTTTCATGTTCACCCTATTCCTTTCACACAGACATTTTACACAAGTTTTTATAATATTTTAGAAGCCGTTGGCGTCGTCTACTATACATGACTGCGAAATTGCGTATACTCTAGTCCCTCTCTATATATAAGCCCACTCTTCGATGCTCTTGGATTCATCACCCATCTGCCTATTAGCGCTAAGTGAAATCGTTTTCTTATTACTTAGTCTGTCCATTTTCCAAACTAAGTAGAAATGTATAATGGTAATAGGAGATCAGGGAATTATAAACCAAGCATCTGGGATGATGATTATGTGCAATCTCGAACCAATATCTACACTGTAAGCTAGACATAAAATTAAGACTTTATATGAATGTTATGTTTTCTTTTTCATAGGGTATATATCAGCCTATTCCTCTCCTCGTACTGATACAGATCAGATGGCGGTTTTCATTTTCTTTATGTTTTATCTGATGCATTACAGGAAAAAGAGTTCTCTAAACGGGCAGCTGAGCTAAAAGAAGGTGTGAGGAAAATGGTGGAGGAAAAAATGGATCCATTGGAAAAGCTTGAGCTTGTGGATCTCCTGCAAAGACTGGGCGTATCCTATCATTTTGAGGATGAAATACAGCATGTTTTGGAGCATATATACACTTCCTCTTGCTGGTGTAATGGCGATCAAGATTTATATGCTACTGCTTTGCAGTTCCGGCTTCTTAGACAGCACGGCTACAAAGTCCCTCAAGGTGCGTGCTTTGAACAGTAAAACATATATATAATTAAACCTCGTATTAATTTGTTTTTGTTACAGATGTTTTCTGTGGTTTCATGGACGACCAAGGAAATTTTAAGAGAAGCTTGAGCGAGGATACAAAGGGAATCCTTAGTCTGTATGAAGCAACATACCTATGCATGGAGGGTGAGAGCATTATGGAAGCAGCCCAACGTTTGTGCACTAAACATCTTAGAGAAATCCAAAACATGAACATATTAGATCAAGATCTGGTGGACCATGCCCTAGAAATGCCTCTATACTGGAGGATGCAGAGGTTTGAAGCAAGATGGTTCATATCCGTTTATGAAAAGAGACACAACATGAACCCGGTTTTGTTGGAGTTTGCTAAACTGGACTACAATATGGTTCAAGCCAAATATTTGGAGGAATTAAAGCAAATGTCTAGGTGAGTGCATGTGCATACACATATATGGTTTTAATGCAACCTAGACAAATTAAACCAACTTCAATAAAATAAATAAATAAAAATAAAAATAACTAGATCCATCTAGCTACCAGCCTTGCCATTGCCAAGATGGAAGAAATCATAGAATTTTGTTCTTTTTTTTTTTCATAATATTATAGGTGGAATAAAGATATCCGTCTAGCAGAAAAGATGAGCTTTGCTAGGGACCGGTTGGTGGAGGGCTTCTTATGGGCTATGGGATTCACTCCTGATCCTCAGTTCGAATACTGCAGAAAAATTTCAACTAAGCTCTCTGTACTCTTAACAATTCTTGATGACCTTTATGATGTTTACGGTGCCTTGGACGAATTGGAGATCTTCACTGATGTCGTTCAGAGGTTTTTCTCTTAGCTTATATTCTTATTTTGGTTCAAGTAATGCTTTTATATTTACATGGACTAATGCACTTTTTGCTGCATATTTCATATATAGATGGGATGTTAATGCAGCTGAGACACTTCCAGAGTACATGAAGATTTGTTTCCTAGCCATTTTCAACTCCATGAATGAACTAGGCTATGATGTTCTGAAAGACCAAGGTTTAAGCATTATTACAAACATAAGAAAACAGGTAATCCATATATTATGAATTGCCCGTAACTAATTAAGCTGCATGTCCTGATTAATCATGACTCAGCTCTGATCTGATCTTCCACCTAGCGAATAATATTGATCTTAACCACAAAACGAGAAGTCCCTCGGTCCAAGGGTCCCATACCCTGACCCGACAGTATTACACATAATAATATTGATCTAATCTATATATAATTGCACATATATATTTCAGTGGGCAAATCTCTGCAAATTCTACTTACTAGAAGTGAAGTGGAATCTGGGTGGATATGCTCCAAGCCTAGATGAGTACCTGGACATTGCCTTCATAACAAATACTGGCCCTCTACTGTTAATGCATGCTTATTTTTGCATTACAAACCCCATTAACATTGAAGATCTACAACACTTGGAACAATATCCTGGAATCATTCGCAGCTCTGCCATGATTCTTCGTCTTGTAAATGACTTGAGAACTTCCCCGGTACATACATGAATTACTATTTTAATTAATTTCTTTTCTTTTCTGAACACATGATTAATTATTTGACGATGTTATGTGTTGAAAAGGATGAAATGTTGAAGGGAGATATTCCGAAAGCAATCCAGTGTTATATGCGTGAAAGTGGGTGTTCAGAAGAGAAAGCTGGGGAATACATCAATGGCTTAATTGCAGAAACGTGGAAGAAACTGAACACAGAATTAGTGAGGATGGAACGTCCCTTTTCCAAAAAGTTTAGGAGAACAGCAACGAATCTTCCTCGAATAGCTCAATTTATATATCAACACGGAGACGGATTTGGTGTCTGCCCAGATGAGATGAAGAATCGCATTGTGGCTCTGTTCTTTGAACCCATCCCCATGCCGTGAAATCTGCCTGCCATTTCGATCCTCAGCTATCTATATCTATATATATAAAAGTAATCTGGTGCAGATTCCTTTTCGTCGTGGCAGTACGTGGTGAATTATACGTACTTCTTATACACTACTCCACATGGAAGTGTAATATAAATAAGGAATCATATCCCTTTTCAATTCCCATGTCAATACGGTTGTAAGATAACATATATTAAGCTATTGTCTCTGGTTCAAATAAACGACTTCGTTAGCTGTTTTGTTGACGGTTGCAACCTAGCTAGCGGCAATGGATGAAATCATCAGTAAATTAAAATATTTGCTATACTTTTGGAGAGCTAGGGCTGATCTATAATTTTTATTTTTTTTTAAAAATCCAGTCTAATTATTCAATTTGGACATATCACGCCTTTTTTCTGTTTTTTTTTAATAATGTAATTGCAAATATATAATTTAAAAATAAAATTTATCGAAAACATCTATCATCATTATATAATTTAAAAATTGTTTTCAACAAAATAATTGACCAACTTGGTCACTATCTCCACGGTTGGAGAAGGCAACCAGCACAAGTGTTAAATGGTTTATTTGTTCCAAAATAACAAGTTTGAGGGTCTAATTGAAACTTTTTGAAGTTGAAGGATCTAAATGCGTAATGAAGTATAGTTTGAAGGTCTATTTGACCTTTATCATTTTTTAAATAACAACCAGCACAAGTGTATATTGCACTCTATATTAACATTATCATCATGACATCATGTATTGCACTCTATATTAACATTATCATCATGACATCATGTATTTTACAAATGATTATACATAATATGATTCGAAAACATTATAAAAAAATATCCAATACATTCATGTATGATGATATATATAATGGTATCGGATACCATCAATCTTAGCACCAATCAACATATATTGTTAATTTCCCTATAAATTTGACCCCTACGTGATCTTTTTTCTCTTAGCGGCACGTATGCCAGTATGAAATTCAAAGAATAATTAAAAAGTTGACTTCCTTTAACTACTTGACAAAATTAATTAGTCAATTCAGAGCATTGATAAATAAATTAAGAAAAATGATAGATGCATTTACATTGAGTATAATTGAGTAAAAAAAAAGTGAATGAATAAATAAAAGTAGTGGTCCACTTTACTTTTTAAATCAATCAAAGCATGACATCTCAGTTAAGAGTAAAAAATAAAATAAAAAGTAAAAGTAGATGTAATATAATATTACTCATAAATTAAATGTATGATGAATTTAATTATTGAGGACAGTGGAGGAGAAGTGATAAGCTACATATCTAATCAAATTAAAATCATATGGAAAATGCATGCTAGAGGTACGTGTGCATGCATGCTTCACATGACAGCAGGAACTGAACTGCTCATGTCTGCAGTCTGCGTCTGCGATCTTTTCATTGATTGGTGTCGGACAAAATTAGAGGAAAATGATAAAGGAATAGTTAGTTACAAGTGGAAATCAATCCTTATTCCGTGGATTATGGTCTTGTAACATACTAACATATCGGCTATGTTTGACAGAGCTTATTTAGGAGCTAATAAACTATAAGCTCTGTTTGGTAATGTTCCTAAAATAAGCTAGTAGCTTAAAATATGAGCTTATTTTTGAACGCAACCTAAGGTAGCGTTTCAAAATAAGCTAGTAGCTTCCTAACTTTTTTTTCCATCTTTAACCTTATTAAAGAAATGACATCATTTACCCTTCCCAATTAAAACCCTTTTCTATTCTTGTTTATTCGCAATTTTCAGGCTAATCGCTTCATCTTCATTCACTCTCCGCAGAAGCATCGCCCATCAGCCACCTCGCTCCGCAGTCTACAACCGGCCAATCGCAATATCACCGGTCTGTAGGTATGTATATATCTATTTTGTTGTATTACTTGTATATATTTTTTTCTATTGCATCTCGTATATCCGTAAGCTTGTATATGATATATATTTCATTGTATTACTTGTATTACTTGAATGTAATCTGCAGTGTTTGTTTTTGATATGATATAATATATATATATATATATATATATATATATATATTAATGAAATCTGCAGTGTTTTTGATATAATGTAATTTGAAAAATTAAAGTAAGTTTCTGCAGTGTTTGTAATCTATAGGATTCTACCCAAGTTTTATCATCTCATTTTTATTTTGTAGTAAATAATTTGTTTGCTCGCAGTAAAGTATGTTTTTGAGGCATGCACAATACGGTAAATATGGATGGAGATATGAAATAGTTTGCAGGCAATTTTGTATTACCCAACCACTGTGTCCTTCATATATATATATATATATATATATATATATATATATATATATATATATATATAT
>NC_044924.1:3463339-3481405 GCF_003576645.1 Ipomoea triloba | reverse complement strand
ATCTGCAGTGTTTTTGATATAATGTAATTTGAAGAATTAAAGTAAGTTTCTGCAGTATTTGTAATCTGTAGGATTCTACCCAAGTTTTATCAATGTAACATATATGATGAAATGGTTTTCAAGTATTCAACACCATTGTTTCCTTTTGTTTTTGTTTTTTATTTTTGATATGTATATTAAAGATATGAAATAATTTTCAAGTATTCAATCACTGTTTCCTGTTGCTCTTTTTTTTTTTTTTAATATTTCTATTCAAGTATTCAACTACTAATGCTTGTTTAAATTGGATTATTATTATATTATTGTTGTTGTTATTTCTAAATTAGCAATATGGCTTCAACAAATGATAATATGGATGGAGAGAATTTTAAGTGGACCAATGAAGATGCCCTTTTTAGTCTTTTTACATTTATCGGCTTATCAAAAAGCTAATTTTACCAAACACTTTTAAGCATAACAGCTAGCTTAACAGCTCACCAGTTTCAGCTCCTAACTTATAGCTTTTTAGCTTTCAGCTCCTTTTCAGCTTTCAGCTACCTTTTCAGCTAGGTTTGCCAAACATAGCTGATGATCACAAATAATTAGTGTAAAAGAAGGGTGTAATGTCGTTCCGCTGAGGATTGGTGTTAAGGCACGAAACTGTGTGAATTACCAGGCACTAGAGTATATGAATTTATAGAATCCAAGCAACAAAGACTGAATGGTGTAAAAGAAAGCAATTGACTAAGGTGTAAACTGTATAATAAAGGTATGAGCCAGATTAGGGGGATTGTAACCTTGATGTTCTAACAAACTCACGATTAGGTAAAGAATAATTAACCAAGGGATATATGGGCAATGCACAAAAGAATTCTACTCAGCTACTTTCGTAATCAATAAGAGAATTAGGCTAAGATTGCCCCACTGTCGTGATGCATCAATCATAACCTTAAGCACCTAAGCATTGTAAGCCCCCAATATTACCTCTACTTTCCTTGAGCCTTAAGATCTTCCAATTGAGCTTGTAACATGTTTATTTGAATGTTCCTTTGAATGATTATGTTATACATCATGGACCTCATCATCTCATCAATAGGTTGGTTTGCTTGTGGAGTTTGTTGATAGAATGGCTCTTGAGGTTCTTGATGTACAGGTACTTGAACTTGGACTGGATATCGAAAGTTAGGATCAAAGATGTAGCATCTTTCGGCTTCATGTGNTTTTTTTTTTTTTTAATATTTCTATTCAAGTATTCAACTACTAATGCTTGTTTAAATTGGATTATTATTATATTATTGTTGTTGTTATTTCTAAATTAGCAATATGGCTTCAACAAATGATAATATGGATGGAGAGAATTTTAAGTGGACCAATGAAGATGCCCTTTTTAGTCTTTTTACATTTATCGGCTTATCAAAAAGCTAATTTTACCAAACACTTTTAAGCATAACAGCTAGCTTAACAGCTCACCAGTTTCAGCTCCTAACTTATAGCTTTTTAGCTTTCAGCTCCTTTTCAGCTTTCAGCTACCTTTTCAGCTAGGTTTGCCAAACATAGCTGATGATCACAAATAATTAGTGTAAAAGAAGGGTGTAATGTCGTTCCGCTGAGGATTGGTGTTAAGGCACGAAACTGTGTGAATTACCAGGCACTAGAGTATATGAATTTATAGAATCCAAGCAACAAAGACTGAATGGTGTAAAAGAAAGCAATTGACTAAGGTGTAAACTGTATAATAAAGGTATGAGCCAGATTAGGGGGATTGTAACCTTGATGTTCTAACAAACTCACGATTAGGTAAAGAATAATTAACCAAGGGATATATGGGCAATGCACAAAAGAATTCTACTCAGCTACTTTCGTAATCAATAAGAGAATTAGGCTAAGATTGCCCCACTGTCGTGATGCATCAATCATAACCTTAAGCACCTAAGCATTGTAAGCCCCCAATATTACCTCTACTTTCCTTGAGCCTTAAGATCTTCCAATTGAGCTTGTAACATGTTTATTTGAATGTTCCTTTGAATGATTATGTTATACATCATGGACCTCATCATCTCATCAATAGGTTGGTTTGCTTGTGGAGTTTGTTGATAGAATGGCTCTTGAGGTTCTTGATGTACAGGTACTTGAACTTGGACTGGATATCGAAAGTTAGGATCAAAGATGTAGCATCTTTCGGCTGGATATCGAAAGTTAGGATCAAAGATGTAGCATCTTTCGGCTTCATGTGATCCTCCACATATGGCACACCAACATCTTTCGGCTTCATGTGATCCTCCACATATGGCACACCAAAGAGGTTCGGCTTCATGTGATCCTCCACATATGGCACACCAAAGAGGTTGTGGCATGAACAGTGATGGTGCACCTCCTTGAAAAACTTCTTGATTCATATTGACACCAAACTCTTGAGGGAAAGGTTGATATTCCTGAGGATGTGGTGGGTAAGGATTTTGGTAGTATGGATTGAAATCTTGTGAAGGTTGTGGGTATGGATGTTGGTAGTTTGGAGTGTATTGAGAGTATGAGTTTTGGGGGTGGAATGGTGGTGGATGAAAACCTTGGGATTGAATTGTACAAGGGTTTCCATATCCATCATATTGGTTGTCCTCATAAGATTGACAATCATAGTATCCTCCTTGATCCATCATGGGAATCCCTTTCAATCAAATCAAAAGATACAGATTTGCAGGCACATTAGCAAATTTTATTTCTTTTTGAATAAAGAAATAAAATAAAACTTGATCTCCTAAAATTCACCAACTCTAATGCTAGTAAGAAATTAATCACACAATCAAAACCAAATAAGCCAATCCTCGGCAACGGCGCCAAAATGTGATGAGCACAAATGATGAGTGTAAAAGAAGGGTGTAATGTCGTTCCACTGAGGATTGGTGTTAAGGCACGAAACTGTGTGAATTACCAGGCACTAGAGTATATGAATTTATAGAATCCAAGCAACAAATACTGAATGGTGTAAAAGAAAGCAATTGACTAAGGTGTAAACTGTATAATAAAGGTATAGGCCAGATTAGGGGATTGTAACCTTGATGTTCTAACAAACTCACGATTAGGGAAAAAATAATTAACCAAGGGATATATGGGCAATGCACAAAAGAATTCTACTCAGCTACTTTCGTAATCAATAAGAGAATTAGGCTAAGATTGCCCCACTATCGTGATGCATCAATCATAACCTTAAGCACCTAAGCATTGTAAGCCCCCAATATTACCTCTACTTTCATAGCAGGAAAATTAGGTTGAAATTGGTAAGGCTCGAGGTCTCCATCCAACTGTCGTTGTAATGAATCCCTCTCCTAGACTAGCAATTAATTCTGGCCACAAACCAATAACTAGTGCAAAGAAATCCCCAAATCAACATAAACCCTAGGTAAAAGATTCAATCCCTTTATGCAATAATCATAAATCGAACATCAAGATTAACAATGGATCCCTAATCCAAACCCATAAACGAACTACTCATGCATGATGGGAGTAAACAGAACAAAGCAATAGTTAATAACCATAAACATTGCAAGAAAGTAATAAATGAATAAGAGAACTTAACTGATAAAGAACAAATTCAATCTTCAATCTTTGATTCCAATCTTGAAATTAAATAATCTAATATAAAACTAATCTAAACTATACTAGGGAAATATAAAGAGAAAAATAAACTAAAACTAATTAGGGTTCAGAACTCTGTAAGGGAACCTTCTTCAATTGTAGAGAATAGGTAGAATATATAGGAGATAGATGGGCCTTGGCCCATTAGGCAACTTCAAATTCTTTTCCAATTTGTATTCTTCCTTGTAATTCCCTTTTCTTCCAGAACTTGTCCAAAATGCTCCAATATTCTTCCTTTGTTGTTCCTTGTAGATAATTCAGCACTTGGACAATATAACACACAAACAATTCCCAATTTCACTAGGATACAGAAAATAACCTTCAAAACAACTAGAATAAGGGGTGAATAATTGTACAAAATAGCAGATATCAATAGCCATCGTTTTCAAACTTTAATTTTGACGGCCATCGTTTGGCTGTTTAATTTGTTTTATATATAAATTTTTTTCAAAATTTATGTACTTTAAGAGTATGAATTATGTACCTAGAATATATTAGTAATTGTGTAACACACAACATATTGCGTGTCTTATATTATGAATTTATGTCTTGTCTTGTGGAACTATGTGCCAATAGAACATAAATTCTCTGCCTAAATCAGATTTGAAAATAAGTAAAAATATAACATATATATATGTCTTGTACGTATTGTGAGGTTTGCAAATAAGTCATCTCAATTGAATTTTTCAGAAAATAATTTTGAGAGAAGTATTTGCAAATAACCATTTTTCTTGAAAATTAATAAATATGTTTAGTATTATATTATTTGAAAATATAACAATTAAATTTTTGGTCTAAGTTCTAGAAGCATTAAGGGTGTGTTTGAAAATTAGGAAAATGAATTCTGAAAAATGAGTCATTTCTCAGAAAATATTTTCATTTCCAGTATTTGGTTGAATTCTAAAAATATGTCTTGGTGTGTTTGGTTCATTTTCTGGAAAATGAGTAGAATTGTATATTTAAACATTTTAATTATTTTGTTTAGAATATAACATGTATAATAATAATAATAACAATAATAATAATAATAATAACAACAACAACAACAATTTTAATTTAAATATAATAAAAAATAACTAGTAAGATATCAAAATAACTAACCAAAATCTTGTAATTCAAAATAACAAACCAAAATCATCAAAATTTTATAATATACAATTATGAACAAAGACTACTAATAATCAAAGTGTTGGTGGCGGTGGCAGTGATATTATTTTTTATATAATAACAATAACAATAACGTTTAAAAAAAACAATAACAATAACAACAACATGCAACAACAATAACAACAACAACAACAACAACAATAATAATAATAATAATAAGTGGTATAGTAGTGGTGGTGTGGTGGCGGTGATAGTGGTATAGTGGTGGTAGCTAGTGTGGTGGTGGTGTATTGGTGATGGTAATGGTGGTGGTGGTGGTGTTTTTTGTTATATAATAATAATAATAATAATAATAATCTAAAAACATAATAAGTGTGAATAAAGGTTATAACATTTATTTATGTCTGTTTTTTTCCGTTAAGTTTTTTTTGGACATTATGCTATAAAAGTTTTACTTTACAATATATTAGACAAACATACCCTTACTGTTATAACTTTCGTTATCTTTTCCACTATTGTTATCATGCACATGCATTCACTATATATTTTCTTATTTTTCTTCAATAATAATAATATATACACATTATATATTGTAGTTATATGTTAGTTATTTCCTAAAATATAAATATAAAATTTATAAAATATTTTACATTATTATTATTATTTACAATAATTTAAATATCTAAAATCTAAATAAATTTAAAATTTTAATAAAAACAAAACTACCCACGCACAAATATAATATTTTTGCCACTGCCACTAACTTATATATAGATTTAAATATATGAGAAGTACACAGGAACATAGGGAAGAAAAACAATTACTTCCACCCCAATTACTTGTCGCATATGCAAGGAACATAGGGAAGAAAAATAATTACTTCCACGGCCCCAATTAGTTGTGGCATTTGTTTTTTGCATACTTTTTAAGAAACTAAAGTAAATGCTATGTATTTCTCAATTATGTCCCTCACTTTTTTTTTATTTTTAGAAATAAAAGCAATAAAGAATGCAAACTCATAAGGATAAATTAAGAAAAGTAGAATGATGGGAAAGGAGTAGGAAGGTCACAAGTACTAGTCCTACTCCAATAAATTATATCTTATGATTTACATTTACATGAAAGCATCAAAATGTTTGTTGAGCTACCTTCCAACAAGATATTATTATAGTGGTTGAATGTTGTTGAAAAAAAAGAAAAAAAAAAAGAAGAGAAAATGTATTACAAACTTAAAAAGTCCGTTTATTAATCAGAAAATTTTGACAGGTTGTTAAAACTCTATAAAATTAATACTGGCTCACCTCACTAATGTGTAGTAGCGCCAAGACCATGTCAAATCCCAAAGAGACTACTGAGTCTCACTTCTTAAATTTAAAGGACTCAAAGTGGGAAAAATCGCTTGGAAAGAATAAATAAAATAATAAATGATTGTAAACAAGTTCAAGAATATTGAATTTTGACTCAAAGAAAAAAAATGTTAAAGATGTGACTTAGATCATTGGCTCTTAAAAATAAAGTTTAGATTAAGTACTTAGCCAAAAACTAATTAGGATAGCCATAACTAGCCTTTGATCTCCTTGAAGTAATTGATTCAAACTAAGCATTCAAACCAATAATTGTTATGAATTCAATAGGCATAGAGTAAAATACTTTACCACGTACCATATTATAATTATAATAATAATAATAAATAATAAATAATACTATAGCATGCAAGATATATATTACGGAGTATATATGAAAAATAGTATATGTAATCAATGAAATATAACTCTCACCAAGTATTTAAAATCATGACACACCCCTTTTTTAGTATGTTATTTATAAGTCTTTCCAATTGTAATGATTCTTTTTTGAGAATCATCAATTTGTAGTTCACCCATTATTATCCGTTTTGAGTGTATAATATATAAATTTTTGCATCTTACAATGAAGTACCCGATTCCACATTGACCCATCACAAAAAAAAAAAAAAAAAAAGAAGAGTGGACCTACATGTAATTTTACCATAAAATAGTCCACTTATTAATTTTATGCTATTTTTTTTCTAACACTATTAAAACAAAAAGGTTGAGTATTTTCAGTAATTGATAATTACGAAATCATGCATGCATGTCATTTCAATTAATTTATAAGCCGTCGGCGCCTAGTCGCCTACTATACTCTAATCCCTCTCTATATATAAGCCCAGTCTATGATACTCCTGGATTCATCAGCCATATATCTGCCAAGTGAAATCATTTTCTTATTACTTAGCCTGTCCGGCCATTTTCGAAAATAAATAGAAATGTATAATGGTAATAGGAGATCAGGGAATTATAAACCAAGCATCTGGGCTGATGATTATGTGCAATCTCGAACCGCTATCTACAATGTAAGCTAGACATAAAATTAAGACTTTATATTAATGTTATGTTTTCTTATTAATAAGGTACCTATTCCGCGTACTGATACAGATCATATGGCGTCGTTTTTAATTTTCTTTATGTTTTATCTACTATTACAGGGAGAAGAGTTCTCTAAACGTGCAGCTGAGCTAAAAGAAGGTGTGAGGAAAATGATGGAGGAAAAAATGGATCCATTGGAAAAGCTTGAGCTTGTGGATCTCCTTCAAAGACTGGGCATATCCTACCATTTTGAGGATGAAATACAGCATGTTTTGGAGCATATGTACACCAACTCTTGCTGGTGTAATGGCGATCAAGATTTATATGCTACTGCTTTGCAGTTCCGGCTACTTAGACAGCACGGCTACAAAGTCCCTCAAGGTGCGTACATTGAACACCCATGCACGCACTCAACAGAAATAAAAACATTAAAAGCTAATTAAACCTCGTATTAACATGGGTATTTGTTTTTTTTTTTACAGAGGTTTTCTGTGGTTTCATGGACGACCAAGGAAATCTCAGGAGAAGCTTGAGGGAGGATACGAAGGGAATCCTTAGTCTGTATGAAGCAACATACCTATGCATGGAGGGTGAGAGCATTATGGAAGCAGCCCAACGTTTATGCACTAAACATCTTAGAGAAATCCAAAACATGAACATATTAGATCATGATCTTGTTGACCATGCCCTAGAAATGCCTCTATACTGGAGGATGCAGAGGTTTGAAGCAAGATGGTTCATATCCGTTTATGAAAAGAGACACAACATGAAGCCAGTTTTATTGGAGTTTGCTAAACTGGACTACAATATGGTTCAAGCCAAATATTTGGAGGAATTAAAGCAAATGTCCAGGTGATCTGATGAGTACATACACTTGGTTTAATGCAACTAACCTATCTAGACAAATTAAACCAACTTCACCAGCCTTGACATATATAGTTGCCAAAATGGAAGAAATCAAAGAACTTTCTAATTTTTTTTTTTATTTTTCATAATATTATAGGTGGAATAAAGATATCCGTCTAGCAGAAAAGATGAGCTTTGCCAGGGACCGGTTGGTGGAGGGTTTCTTATGGGCTATGGGGTTCACTCCTGATCCTCAGTTTGAATACTGCAGAAAGATTTCAACAAAACTCTCTGTACTGTTAACAATGCTTGATGATCTTTATGATGTTTATGGAGCCTTGAACGAACTAGAGATCTTCACTGATGTGGTTCAGAGGTTTGTCTATTATTAGCTTTTTTTTTTTTGGTTCAAGTAATACTTTTATTTTTACATTGACTAATGCACTTTTTGCTGCATATTTCATATATAGATGGGATGTTAATGCAGCTGAGACACTTCCAGAGTATATGAAGATTTGTTTCCTAGTCATTTTCAACTCAATGAATGAACTGGGTTATGATGTTCTGAAAGACCAAGGTTTAAGCATTATTTCAAACATAAGAAAACAGGTAATCCATATAATATGAACTGCCCGTAGCTAATTAAACCAGAGATCAGTAAAAATAAGAAATAACCTGGTTAATTAAGCTGCATGTCCTGATTAATCATGAGTCTGATCTTTCACCTGGCGAATAATATTGATCTTACCCATCAAATGAGAAGTTCCTCGCCCCAAGAGTCCCACACCCCGACAAGTCCGTATTACTCATAATAATATTGATCTAATCTGTATCTAATTGCACATATATATATTTCAGTGGGCAAATCTGTGCAAATTGTACTTACTGGAAGTGAAGTGGAATCTGGGTGGATATGCTCCAAGCCTGGATGAGTACCTGGATACTGCCTTCATAACAAATACTGGCCCTCTACTGTTAATGCATGCTTATTTTTGCATTACAAATCCCATTAACATTGAAGATCTGCAACACTTGGAACAATATCCTGAAATCATTCGCAGCTCTGCCATGATTCTTCGTCTTGCAAATGACTTGGGAACTTCCCCGGTACATACATGAATTACTCTTTAATTAATTTCTTTCTTCTTTTTTTTTTTTTCTTTTCTGAAAACATATTTGATTAATTTGATGATGTTACCTTGTTGAAAAGGATGAAATGTTGAAGGGAGATAACCCAAAATCAATCCAGTGTTATATCCGTGAAAGTGGGTGTTCAGAAGCGAAAGCTGGGGAGTATATCAATGACTTAATTGCAGAAACGTGGAAGAAACTGAACACAGAATTAGTGAGGATGGAGCGTCCTCTTCCCAAAGAGTTTAAGAGAACAGCGATGAATCTTCCTCGAATCGCTCAATTTATATACCAGCAGGGAGACGGTTTTGGTGTCCGCCCAGATGAGATGAAGAGTCGCATTGTGGATCTGTTCTTTGAACCCATCCCCATGCCGTGAAATCTGCCTGCAATTCCCATCCATCCTCACCTATATATCTATAATCTATTTATCAGTAATCTGCAGATTCCTTTTCGTCATGTCAGTGGGGAATTATCCTTCACACTCTACATGGAAGTATAACATAAATAAGGAATCATATCCCTTTTCCCATATCAATATGTTTGTAAGATATATTATGAGTGCGGAAGAATCCAGTAAGATGACGTCTTCGTACTACTACCTGTTTTTGCCATTGCATCTGTTTCAAATAAAGCAAAAACTTGCATTAAGACTGGTTCATGAATCCTAGTTGGACCGGTCAATTGTAGATGACTGGGTAAGTATCATAATTTCTTAAGTAATGGTTTTTTTTATTCAAATAATTATTAATTTTTTTACAACAATTATTACAATTTCTTTCCTAATGGTCTAGTATTCTTTTTTACTTCAGGACTTTCAATTCATCCAAAAACGTACTTGACTTTCATTTTTTACCACAAATAGTCATTCGTTAAGATTTATGCTAAATAAGTGTTAAATCTAGAAAGATTATCGTCAAATTAATTAATATGATTATGAATACCTCTTTTATGAAATTATTTGGCAACATAACTAATTTGAAATATTAATAAAAATTAAGTTAATAAATATAAAAAACATATTGTAATAAAAATTAAGTTACGAAAAGCCTGACAATGCGTCAGTTCCTTCACAGGAACGAACGCAGAAAGTATAAATTTAATATTTGTAAAAATATTGTGCGTCTTTTGTCTCTACGTCACCAATATATGCATCTATTGTATAACAGATGCTCCTAGCACTATCGGGAGTTAACAAATCAATTTTAAGGAAATTGTGAGTACACACGACTCAAATATATATATTTACGGAATATATATTTAGTAAATTGACTTATTCACCACCAATATTTTTTAATTAAAATGTAATACTTTTTTATGATTCATATAATGTATAGTATTACTTTTTAACTAAAAAAATAGTACACCTCCCACGGTGAGACAATCTCACACCAAACTTATTCTAATATATAAAATGACGGAAGACATGATAATAAGAACACTGTAAAACTTCCAATAACGTAACCTAGAAGAAACTGGAGAGACATATGGATTTGAAACTAAGTACACGAAGCATTATGATTTATTTACGTTAAACCTTATAGAAAATGATCACACATTACATATATTATGGAGTACATTGCTTCTTTTACAATAACTATTTGAGAGGAATTGGCTCAATCAAGTAAGAAATGACTTGGTCTCGAGTCTCGCGGTCTGGAACTCCAAATCCGTCTCCATTTTGGTAAATGAAATGCGACACTCGGGCGGTGTTTGTGACACATTTGACTAAGGTTCCTAGGGATGAGAATACTGGAGAACTGTTGTCGTTGAAGCAAAATTTGTTGATTTTTGTCCATGTTTCATGAACCACACTTCTAATGTGTTCACGGGCCACTTCTTCTGTTACACCTGTCTCTTTCATGTAGCATAATATCGACGAGGGTGCATCACCTCTTTCCAGTTCGGCCTATAATGAATCAAACAACTTCAACCATTAGTTCATATATAGTTGGTTTTCTATCATTACACAAAAATATATATGAGATATATGACGTTGAAATGAAAAGATAATATGTCATGTTGGTATGTACTTACTGCTGAAGTGCCTAGATCGTTGCACAATCTAATTATAAGAGACGAGTAATAGATGAGATCTTTGTTGTTTTTGAGGAAGTGGATGATATCTGAGTAATCTTGAGGTACACCTAGAAGTATATGAAGTGAAAGCACATTGCCTGATGATGATATCCATGCATTGTCTAGGTACTCCCACAATGTTGGAGTGTAGCCTATTGAATCCCACTTTGCTTCCACTAGTAAAGCTTTGCAAAAATCTGCCCACTAATTAAATCCAGCCAACAAAAACAAAAATATTTTATTTATTGGTTGAGATTTCATAGAAAAATAGAAAGTGATAACGTAATTATATAGCAAAACAATGAAAAAATGGTGTTATCCAACCCTAAATTGCAAGAATTTTGGAAAGAAGTGAAGTACCCCTTTTTGTAAATATGGTAACGCACAGTCCCAACCCTTATGTTCATGAATTTGACGAGCAGTGTCATTGGTGATATCATAAAGAGCCCAAAAGCAAATTTTCATGCATTCTGGTAAATCCACAATTCCACTAGGGTCCCACCTGCAATTAAAACATTCACGCCGCCCGTGTTATTAGCCGTTAGTTTGGTAATTACAAAGTTTCAAATTCGATTTTTTTTGTGAAATTGAAGTTGCGTATTAACCTTCTTGGTTTGAATCGGTTAATTATGGACAACCTAGACTGATTATCTCATTACCAACTAGGGCCACAAGTTGGAATTTATCCAATCCACACACTTAGATAGTGACGACAAGTTCTCTTGTCACTAAAAAAACAAAAAGAAAAAAAAAAAAAGAGAGAGAGAAGATTTCATTAAACAAACTAACATACATTTCAACCGCAGTCGTGAAGATTTCCAAATCTTTTAATGACCCAAAGATGTCATAAACATCGTCAACTATTAGAACCAATTGTATGGCCTTGGTCAACCACTTTCTGAAGTTTCCGTATTGAGGTTCAAATGCCACCCCTACAGACCACAAGAAGCTTTCAACCACTCGAACTCTTGTGAAACTCATATTTTCTATCAGTCCAAAATTTCTCCACCATCTAATGAACAAGTACAACAAAGTAAAAAGTGTTAGATCCAATATAATTTACCCATGTGATATCAAAAATACTATACTACAATGATAACTCAACTTTTATATATATTACCTTAAGATTTCCACAAGGTTCTTTTGGTGTTCAACTTGCACAATGTTGAAGTTCAATTTTGCCAAATGGAGAAGTTGAGAATTTGACATTGATTCATTTTCACGTTGCAAAATTTCTCTTCTTACGTTGTACCAATTTGCTGTCAAATGCGAAGGGAGTAGTAAAGAACCAGCCAAACCATTATCTGAATCTTCTGAAGTTAGATTCTTGAGGATCTCTGTGCAATAAATTCGAGCCTTGTACAATATGTCTTCTCCCTCTAAGGCCAGATGAGAGGCTTCAAAGAGTTCAAGAATTGCTTTGGGGCCTCCCTTTATGGTGAACTCTCCCATTTCATCCATGAAACCCAAAAATACATCTGTCACGTATTACACGCGGGGAAAAAACATTTCTAAAACGTTATTATAATTCATTTGTGCATGCGTTAAATAATATAATGCTAAAGAAATCCAGAAACATCATAGTCAACTTGTTTATTTTCACCAGAATCTAATCATGCATGGAACCCACGCATCAACTACGTACCATCCTAGCTAGGATATATGGAGTAGGTTTGACAAAAACTTGTATGAGACTGTCTCACGAGTCTCAATAATTAAGACTGGTTAGATCTTTGATTAATGAGGTCAAAGATTTGACCGATATCATGAATTGAGACCCGTGGGACAATCTCACTCAAGTGCTACTCATAATCATATTATGTGGGTATGTACCTTGAGAAACATGATTCCCATATTGTCTTAGAATCCTAAAAGACAAGGCAGTGGCATAGAGATCCATTTCAGAGCTAAAACATTTTTTGTTATTAGCAGAGAGTAAAATGTGCTCCAGAGATTCCATGATTTCCTTCTCAAAGTGATGGGAAAGACCCATCTTCCCTATGCTGTCTATTAGCTCAAGTTTAGCCAATACATCAACCGTTTTGTCGAAAAGGCACGACACTTCCTCTTTCAGCTTTTCTGCTCTCCTTTGGTATTTCACGTCCTGAAATTATCAATTATATTCACATAGGTTACGTTATTGTTGTTCACTGCATTGCATGAAATTGTACACTCGTAAATAATTCATTATTATATGCTCAAAATGTAGTAATTATAGAAGTATATAAAAAAAAAAGATGCATGGTTGAATACTCACAGCATGTTTACTCGTAAGAGACTCTATGAAATCATATTTCCAAATAGTTGGCTTGTAATTGGCAGTTTTGGGATGATTTTCTTCTTTGTTGGTAAAGGAAGAGTCTAGTAATGTGGGGTTAGATGGGAGATTTTGTTCACAAGACATTTTCTTAGTAGAAATGCGTGGGACAATTCAAGATACGTGTAGTGAGGCAAAGGAATAATGCAAGAGTGTTTATAAAAAGGAATTGCTAATGATGATGAGATGATAAGAAAAAATTGTATTGGTTTATATAGGGGGATCAGTGAGCCTCGGGTGATTCCGGTCACTGTCGTTTACATTTTTAAAACGTTTGAGAAAACCATATATCCGAACAAACATGAAAACTCACATGTTGTCTGCGTCATCATGAATTTTTGTGTTGAGAAAAATGCAAACATCAAATATTTGTGGTTCTCAATTATCATGATATTTTTATTATTGATTTAATATTGACCACAAGTTAATGAGTGGTCATGATTAACTTTGATATAGTACGTAACTAGAGCTGTCAAAACAGGCTTAGTCCGTCACGCCCCATCAAAAAGGTGTGGTAGACTTTAAATTTTATGGCATCCCACCAAAATGGTGGGCTTTGGTATGTATATATTGTTAATATTAGGGGGTGTATTCAATCATGACTTTTGTAGATTTTTAAAAACTTTTAAAATGATAGATTTTAATAAATTTTTATTGACTTTCATAGAGTCGTTCAAAACTTTTTAAAACTTTGTAAGACTCTATAAAAGTCTATATAAAAAACTTGCATAAACTTTTATCAACTTTTTTTATTTTAAAAAGTCTACAAAAGTCATTAAAATTCTAAATTGAATACATCCTTACAAACTTTCATAAGCAATTCATAACAATATTAAACACTAAAAATTTATAGTTATAGAATTGTTCAAATAAAATATTTAAAAATATAATTACTTTTTCTTGAGAAATTAATATTTAAAAAAATATATAATTACTAGTTGCATAAAATAAAAAAAATTAATAATATATATATATAAATTATATTTGATATACTGCTAGGTATCAAGCAAAGAACTATTATTCATTTATTTGCAATAACAATATAGGACTGCTAACAATAACAAGGTGCTTCTCTTTGTAGCCTCAAATTGTTATTGCAAACAATAGTTCACTATTCGTAATAGCATGTTAAAAAGAAAAAAGAAAAAATATATTACGAATAAACATATGAATATTATGAAACATATAGTAAAAGTTGACGGTGATAGATAAAAAAATTTACTCTGTTCATGTATTTAGGAGAAAAAGTTTAGAAGTTAGGGATAAAAAGTTCATAGAAAAAATTCAAAATATACAAGCAACAATGAAATAAAAATAATATTATTTTGAATTTTTAGAGGAAGATGGTAAAGTTTAGGAGAGAGAAAAAAATTGGTAGAGTTTAGGTATGTAGAAAATATAGGATAATGAAGAAAAAATAATTTATTGAATTTAGGTATAAGGTTTATAAAGTTTAAAATTTTAAATAAGGAGAAAAAAAAAATAGAGTTTAAATAGAGAGAAAGAGAGAAAAAAAAAAACCTTCAGTGTTGGTAGAAAGAAAATTTTGAAATCTTTGGGTTGGGGGTTGGATTTCAACTATTTATATTTCAGAAGGAAAAGTATATAAAAGTCTACAGAAGTTCTAAAATTAAAAAGTCCTTACAAATTCATAACTTTTTAAATACCACATGACTTTTAAAGATTCTTTAAAAGTTTTAATTGAATACTACATGACTTTTAAAAACTCAGCTCTTTAAAAATCTTGATCGAATACCGCATGACTTTTAAATACTCTCTAAAAGTTTGAATTGAATACCTCCAAACTTTTGAAGTTCATAAAAGTCTTTAAAATCCTATGAAAGTCATGATTGAATACACCCCCCATAGTGTGTGTATATATATATATATCATTTTATATAAATATATATATAAATATATGTTAATGTATTTATTTATATTGAAAAAATGTATTAGTAAGTATTACATTGTATACATTATTTATTATTGCCTTATAGATTCATATATTATGTATTTGATTATTTATTAAGACTTATTACTATATTAATTATTATTGTGTTCAACAAATTACAAATGCATTAATATATGTTTCAACTATATATTATAATTATATATATGTATGTATGTCCGCAATACGCTAAGTTGTGCATGTTTTCCAGGTTTCCTATACGAATTATTTGTCCTTGTATGTATTCGTATGGGTCACATTACGGCATAATTTATGAGTTAGGGTACGGTTCTAATTTTATGTTGTTATTGCTTTATATAGGGAGATCAGTGAGCCTCCGGTCACTATCGTTTACGTACTTTTTTAAAACTTTTTTTTTTGAAACACATTTTTAAAACGATTTAGAAAACCATATTCGAACAAACACGAAAAACTCACATGTTTTCTGCGTCGTCATGAATTTTTGTGTTCGTAGTTTTAGGAAATTAAACACATGCATGCAGCGTAATAAAGAACAATTTCTGTAGACCAATTACGAACATTTCTGAGAGCGCATAAATATATTTTCCATTATAAAATTAGCTAATTAATGAATTTTCCTATGAATAAAGAGGTACTAGCTATTACGAAAAAAAAGAAAGAAAGAAAGTAAGTAAGAAATAAATAAATAAATAAACTGGACACAAAATATAAGAAAATGACAATTTTAAAAAATCTATAACTTAAAATGCGAAGAAAATATACAATATTTAAAAGTAGGGGTTATTTGTAAATATTATTATTTTTAAATATTCATGAATATTAATATGCATGTATAATTAAAATTTAAAATCAAGGGCATGCGTGTGTGTGTGTGTGTGTATATATATATCCCAAAAAAATTGTTTTGTGTGAAGCGAGTAACACTTGTTATAAAAAAAAAAATGTAATCCTTTTTAAGGAATCAACACGTATTACATTTTTTATTAAAAATTTAAAGTATTACATTTTACTAATATCTTTAATTTCAAGGGATAAGTAATACTTTTTGTTGAAAATGCAATACTTGTTCGCCTATTAAATTAATATTTTTTTACATTTTAATTAAAAGTATTAAGTTGAAATCTATCTTACATCAGTTTATGTAAAACTTTTATATCGATTAGACATTTGAAATTTGAAAAGTCTCCCATACTTTATTTAGTTTAATTCTGAAAATGGTTCCGAAATGCTTGAAAAAAAAATTGGATAAATTTATAACGTTAAAATTTGTCCAAATACTTCCTAAATTTTTTTTGAAGTACGTGAGAATAGGGATGACAAATTGTCTTTCCGTTTTGTAATTCCCTGATCTCTGGCCTATTGCCATTATCCATTTGTATATATATTTCACTTAGCATTAATTGACAGATAGCTGATTTAAACTACTCACTCTGTTACAATGTAGTATATGTTCATAGCTTTTCATGTAGGAGTGTAAACTGGGTGTCACTAAATCACAAGTTCTTTGGCGGGAAATGGATTTATATAGAGTACTAACAATAAAAATAATTAAAAAGGTTCAAATACTCACAACGTATTCACTTGTGTGATTCTGTATGACGTCGTATTTCCAAATGTTTGGCTTGTAATTTGCAGTCTTTCGATGAAGCTTTTCATCGTTCTTGGTAATGAAAGCCTTAGGCCTCATGTGGTGGGTACAAAGGATGTTTTGTTGGCCTAGCATTTTCTTAGGAGAAATGTATATATGTGTTGGCCTGGTGATATGTTGTCTAGCTAGCAAGGCCGGCGATCAACAGTAGTTTTATTTTCATGCGATGATAGGTCGTTGCTTTTTATAGGGAGTGTTGAGTTTTAATTTGATTGGTGTTTTGTTCTTCACACAATTAATTATTATAAAATATATATATAAAGAGAAAAATAAAGATAGATAATAGTAATTCTGTTTTTAATTTAAAAAATAGTTTTTAAAAATTATTAAGTTTTCTATAAAATTATTAGAAAAGTTTACAGTACAGTTTTTTTAAATGAAAAATTGTGTAAGTAAATATATTTTCTATTCTCAAATTCTTTTCAAGAGAAATTCTCCGATTAATAAATAGACCCTTCAAGTTTGTAATACTTAACCCTTTTTTTTTCAGCAACATCAACCACTATAATAATATTATTGGAAGGTAGATGAACAAACATTTTGATGCTTACATGTAAATCATAAGATATAATTTATTGGAAAGGTACCAGTACCTACAACTTTCCTACTTGGCTTTATCCGTCTCATTTTACCTAACTTATTTTCCTTTTTAGTTTGTCCCAAAATGTTATCCTCTTTTTAAATTTGAACAGCATCAGTCTACTTTTTTTAATTTACCATTGCATTCTTTGTTGCTTTTATTTCCAAAAATGAAAAAATGATGTCGTGATTGACATAATTGAAAAATACATAGCATTTACTTTAATTTTTTAAAAAGCGTGTAAAATGCAAATGCGACAACCAATTCGGATGGATAGAGTAATTGTTTTTCTTCTCTATATGGTCCTGTGTACTTCTCATATATTTAAATCTATATATAAGTTAGTGGCAGTGGCAAAAATATTATATTTGTGCGTGGGTAGTTTTGTTTTTGTTTTTGCCTTCTGTTCCCCCCCCCCCCCCCCCCCCCCCC